>NC_090377.1:1749667-1872604 GCF_036365525.1 Heterodontus francisci
CCGAGATCGACCGAAACGTTAACTCTGCTTCTCTTTTCACAGATGCTGCCAGGACCTGCTGAGTGGTTCCAGCATTTCTTGTTTTTACTTAAGGGGAGAGAGTCAGACAGATGTGAGAGGGGCAGGCTAGTGAAGTGGTGAAAGGAAGAGGTGTGAAGGGACACAGTGCTGATGAAATGATGTTCACTGATGTGTGTTTTCTCTCGGCAGTGATTGGTTCAATGTACTGAGCGGTGTTCACAGTGCGACACAGCAGCAGCTGCGAGAGATGCGTGATGAACAGGCCAATCCAAAGAATGCTGTGGTAAGGATCAACACACTCCACCCCAAAACTCACAATTCAACATAGAAAGAGGCAATGAAGAGAGATAGGGAATTGTTCGGGGCTGAAAAGGATCACAGAGAGGGAGCTTTACGCTGAACCTAACCAATTTTTTTCTTAGGAAGCCTTTATACCCCAGGCCTCTTTTATATATTATTTGTTGAGGGGGCCTTTATTCCTCAGGACCCCTTATATACATTTTATAAAATAACTTTATTAAAATCAAATAAATAAAACAAAACTCAAATTAAAATGCCATTTTGGCGTCAATTTTGGCGTCAACGATGCACTCCAGTCCCTGCGGTGTCCACCGGTCGCGGAAGGCCTCAAGCGGACCAGCGGACACCGCATGCCTCCTTCTCCAGGGACACCCGGGCGCGAACGTAACCACGGAAGAGGGGCAGGCAATCGGGGAGGCCGGACCCCCCAACGGCCCGCAGACTGGACCTGTGAATTGTCACCTTGGCCAGGCCCAGGAGCAGACCGACGAGGAGATCCCTCCTCCCGGCCCACGCCCCTCCGCACCGGGTGCCCAAAGATCAGGAGCGTGGGACTGAGGTGCAGCCAGAACTTGAGGAGCAGCCCCTTCAAATAGGAATATGGGATTAGTGTAGGATTAGTATAAATGGGTGTTGATGGTCGGCACAGACTCGGTGGGCCGAAGGGCCTGTTTCCGTGCTGTATCTCTAAACTAAACTAAACCAAATACTCAAAGAGGGGCTGCAACCTCGCACACTCATATATACATGGAACCACGGACTCGTCCAGGCGCAGAAATTACAAACGGCCTGGGAGTCCGTGAGCCTACTTAAAAGTCTATTGCACGGACTGCCCTGTGCAACACCCTCCACCCCAGGTCCCCGATGTAAAGGGGGAAGACTCCCACGTAGAGAGACCTCCATCGGGGTTTCCCCTCGCCGCCAGATGGCAATGCGGACCGCCAGGGCGTGTCCGGTCGCTGACGAGGGCGAGGAAGTGGAGAGGGTGCAGGAGCAGACTGTACAGGAAACCCTTCCGCGCCGATTGGAATGGCACAGAGGACATTTCGAGAGGCGGCTCGATTGTGCGGACCGGCTCCCGAGGAGGGTTTCGGGGGCCTGGGTCCAATTAGCAATTCTGGCCGAGCAGGGGTCAGCCCGGCAGGAGCGCTCCGCACTCCCGAGCCCCCTCGCCACCGCAGTGAGGGCGTCCGGGGGGCTTCGGCTACTCCTCCCCAGTCGGTCCATCCTGGAGTCGGCCACCGGGACAGCCGAGGCGCGCTCCTCCGCCGGCGGGGGAGTGCCCTGACTGGAGGCGACCATGTTCCAGACTCGGAATAGATCCCGGTAAAAGACAGGCAACTCCCTCAGAGAGGCGCGGCTAACGGACTTCACCGGGAGCTGCGTGTCGTCTTGAAGGCAGTGACACTGGCGGAAAAAATACGTCGCCAGCGCACACCATCTTGGAGGACACTCGACGTACAGGTATCTCTGCAGGCTCCGAAGGCGGAGAGTCACAGCCTGGATGCGGACGCACACCAGCGACTGGCCGCCCTCCTCAATCGGGAGACTCAGGACTGCGGCAGAGACCCAGTGTTTCCTCTTGTCCCAGAATACATCGAGGAGCTTCTTCTGGATCTTGGTGGCGAATGCAGGGGACGGGGCCAAAGTGACCAACCGGTACCACAGCATGGAGGCCACCAGTTGGTTTATGACCAGCGCTCGGCCCCTGTAGGAAAACACTCGGAGCAGTCCTGTCCAGCGCCCCAGCCGAGCGGTGACTTTTGCCTCCGACTCCTGCCAGTTTGCCGGCCAGGCTTCCTCAGCGGGGCTAAGGTGGACTCCCAGATAGAGGAGGTGCATGGTGCTCCACACAAAAGGTGTCATCTCCTCCGGCAGGGAGTCCACCCGCCACTGACCCACCAGGAGACCGGAACATTTCTCCCAATTGATCCTCGCGCAGGACGCAGGAGAACAGGTCTGCTGGCAGTCGCGCATACTCTGCAAGTCAACGGGATCTGTGACCGTGAGGAGCACGTCGTCGGCGTAAGCCGAGAGGACGGCCCGCATGGCCGGCTTGCGCAGAGCCAATCCCGTCAACCTCCTGCGAAGCAGGCACGGGAACGGCTCCACGCAGATGGTGTACAATTGGCCGGACATGGGGCATCCCTGAAGCACTCCTCTCCCAAAGCGAAGGGGTGCCGTCAAGGACCCGTTAACTTTAACCAGACACTCTGCTGCGGTGTATAAAAGTCGGACCCCGGCCACAAAATGCTGCCCCAGTCCATTTTTCCAGCGAGTAGAAGGGTGAGGCACAGTCCAAATCTTCCAGGATCTGGATCCGAGACCTCACGTACGCGCCTCGGGACCCTATGAGCTGCAGGTCCCTCAGCGCGCCCTTCTTCTCTTTGTACGCCTGCCACAGGGCTGGGTCTGCGACAGCATGACCGAGGCGGGACTCCAAGTCGAGCACCTCCCTCTCTAGGCGCCCGATCGCGGCTTCCCGCCTCTTGGTCGACTTTTTTGGAAACTCTTGACAGAAGACAGGGATGTGTGTCTTGCCCACATCCCACCATAGCCTCAAGGAGGGGAAGCCCCCCTGCTTCCTTCTCCAGTCAGCCCAGAATCGTCGGGAACAAGTCCCGGAATCGCTCGTCCTCCACCAGCCAGTTGTAAAAGTGCCAGTACGCGGACCGTGCCCACGTGCGGAGCGGATTGAACTCCGCCCACACCAGGTGGTGGTCCGAGCACGGCACCAGCCACATGGAGGCCACCAAGACGCGGGAGACGTACGCCTGCGAAATGTAGTGGTGGTCGATTTGGGACCCTCCTCCTCCAGACCTCCACGTGAAGGGGATGGAGATTCCGCCAGACGTCCACCAAGTTAAGGGAGCTGATCAGTCCCCTCAACGTCTCCACCAACACTTGGCTGTGCTGGGGACTGGAACGATCCCTCACCTCGAGGGTGCAGTTAAAATACCCCCCAAGGATGATGCACTCGCCGCTATCGAAGGAGCTCAAGGGAGCGGACACTTCTTCAAAGAAGCGCGCTTGCAACGCGCCGGGCCTGGGCGCGTACACGTTCACAAAGTGGAGCAGCACACTACACAGGCGAACGGCGAGGTGGAGCAAGCGGCCCGGCACTAGCTCCTTGACCCCCAAGATCTCCGGCTGAAAAGTCGGGGCCAACAAGATCGCCACCCCATTGGAAATAGGGGTGAGGTTACTCATGTAGACCCCACCCTGCCACTCCAGGAGCCAGGTGGCTTCGTCTCCCGGAACGGTGTGGGTTTCCTGCAGAAAGCTCACCGCGTATCTCCCTTCCCTGAGGACTGAGAGATTGTGAAATCTGCGGTGAGCCCCTCTGCTACCGTTGATGTTGAGGCTGGCTATGGTTATCTTCATGTCAAAGGTACTTAAAACCCGTCACCAACACCTCACTGTGAGGAGGGAGTGGAAGTGCACCTGGCCTTCCACTCCCCCAGCAACCCATTGAGGAACACATTAAATCGGCGCCTCTCAACCAGTTTCATGCCTGCGCCATTCCCCACCTTCTTGAGGGCGGCACGGACGGACTGAATGGTCAGCGCCAGATTTGACCACCAGCCGAGGGCCAGCTGAACTTTATTACGGCAGCCCCTGCATGCCGCGAGGAAATCCCAGAGTTCCATGGTGGGGATGAGACAAGACTCATTAGGAGGCACGAGGGAGTCCACCACCTCAATGACAATGGATTCAAGATCGTCTTCCATGCCCCACACCGAATCCCCATCCTCCTCCAGGTCATCACTGCCAGCGGCCGACACACCCATCACACACTGTGGGGCGGACGTCCCGGCCGTGCCAGCTGAACCCGCCTCCGTCACGATCCCACCCCCAGGATCGATGGCGAAGGAGTACTCTCTGGGTTCTATTGTGAAACTGGAGCCTGTAGGCACCAGCGGTTCAGGACCCCCCTCCACCTCCGTCCCCGGGCCAATGAGTTGTCCAGGGGAGACAGAAGTTCCCGACTCCGGAAATCCAGCCGGAGCCGAGACCAGAGGAGGAGAGAGGAGGCCATCTCCCGCTCCGCCAGCACCCACAGGCCCAGCAGATGGGGCAGCATTCTCGGTTATAACCGGGTTGGGTGTCTCTAGGTTGGTGGTGGACTCCGGCAGGGAGGGCCGACCCTCTGGGGCCTCGCCCTCCCCCTTTACTGAGGGCACCCGACCCAGTAGCAGTGGCAGAATGGGCGGCATCCCCAGGCTCCCCCACCACAAGCAGGGCCCCACTTACTCCTTCAGGAGGGGCCTCAAGTACCGGGGCCTTCCCCTCCCCTCCATCCTGAGGAATAGGGAGCTCCTGCCTGGACTTTGTCGCCTTGGTGGTGGCGGTAGGGGAAACTTGGGGACCCGAAACAGGAGACAGCTCCCCTCCAACAGATGGGCCCTGCGCCTCAGGGCCCCTCGTTACCTCTGTGGAGGGGTACCTTCTCCTCTTTTTCCCACCAGGGCACAGAGGCTCAGAGACCTCCATGTCATCAGAGGCCTCCGCACCCTCCTTTTTAGTTAGCCTAGGCCTGAGCCCAGCCCTGGGACAAGCTTATTCCAAAAGTCTCTCTTCCTCTGCAGCAAAAGTTGATGAAAGGTTTTTGCAGTTCCCTCCTCAGCTCTTCCTCTCCAGCAGCACCTCCAGCAACTGACTGCAGCACTGTCAGCTGCACCTCGTTGAGGCACTCAGCACTCAGTATTCCCAATCAGAGAGCAGCCAATCCCCGTGCTGTACCTGTCCTGGGAGTGTTTGATGGGGACAGTGTAGAGGGAGCTTTACTCTGTATCTAACTCCGTACTGTACCTGTCCTGGGAGTGTTTGATGGGGACAGTGTGGAGGGAGCTTTACTCTGTATCTAGCAAGCTGTGCATTAATGTGCTTTAGGGATACAGGAAGATGTTGGATTGGTGGATTATTTTGTTATAAATGGATGGATTGTTCAGCCTTTTGGGCTTCTCTTGTTGCTGAAATTCTTGCTGATACCACTGAAAGCTCAGACGTGCCTCAGAATTACTCAGGGATTTAGAAGGTGCGGGCTTGAAAACAGTGACATTGATGGATGCAGCAGTGACTGATCTGTTCCCAGTGATTAATCTATTTCTGTCTCTTTTTTGGGACAGGGAACTGTGGATGTGGCATTGATCGACTCAGTGTGTGCTTCTGATAATCCTGACAGGTAATACTCAGTGTCACAGGAACAAGGGGAGGCCATTTAACCGCTCAATTAGACCAATGCTGATCTGAACTTTAACTTCATTTACTTGCCTTTGTTCCCTATCCCTTGACAACCTGACCCAACAAAAATCTATTGATCTCAGTTCAATTGACCCCCAGCCTCAAAGGGTTTTTCGGGAGAGTTCCAGATTTCCACTGGCCTTTGTGAAGATGTACTTCCTGACATCACCCTGAATGATCTGTTTCTAATATCAGCTGAGATCGTGCACGTGCAGCTTATGATTTTCCAAAGTTCCCTAGATTCTAGTGGATTGGAAGTTGGCAAATATTACACCACTATTTAAGAAAGGAGGGAGAGAGAAAACAGGGAACTACAGACCAGTTAGCCTGACATCAGTCATTGGGAAAATGCTGGAATCTATTATTAAGGAAGTCTTAATGATGCACTTAAAAAAATCATACTATGATCAGACAGAGTCGACATAGTTTTATGCAAGGAAAATCGTGCTTGTCAAATTTATTAGAGTTTTTTGAGGATGTAACAGGTAGGGTAGATAAAGGGGAACCAGTAGATGTAATATACTTGGATTTCTAAAAGGCATTCGATAAGGTTCCACACAAAAGGTTAACATTGATAGAGGATTGGTTAACAGATAGGAAGCAGAGATTAGGGATCAACGGGGCATTTTCAAGTTGGCAGGTTGTGACTAGTGGAGTGCCACAAGGATCAGTGCTGGGGCCTCAACTATTTACAATCTATATTAATGACTTAGGTGAAGAGGCTGAGAGTAATGTATCTAAGTTTGCTGATATAAAGCTGTTTGGAAATGGAAGCTATGAGGAGGACACAAAGAGATATAGATAGGTTAAGTGAGTGGGCAATAATGTCATAGAGTCATAGAGTTATACAGCACAGGAACAGACCCTTCGGCCCATCGTGTCCACACCGGCCATCAAGCCCATCTATTCTAATCCCATTTTCCAGCACTTGGCCCGCAGCCTTGTATGCTATGGCGTTTCAAGTACTCATCTAAATACTTTGTAAATGTTAAAAGGTGGCAGATGGAGTATAACGTGGGGAAGTGTGAAGTTTGGTCGTTAGAATAATTTTTAAAAGATGTGAAACTTCTAAATGTTGATGTTCAGAGATACTTGGGTGTGCTTGCATAAGAAAACAAAAAGTTAGCATGCAGGCACAGAAATCAATTAGGGAGGCAATTGGCATGTTGGCCTTTATTGCAAAGGGATTGGAGTACAGGAATAAAGAGGTCTTGCTACAATTGTCTAGGCTTTGGTGAGACTGCACCTGGAATACAGCGTGCAGTTTATACTAGCTTTGGAGGTGGTACAGCAAAGGTTCTCTAGGTTGTTCCTTGGATAACAGTGTTGTCCTGTGATGAAAGACAGAGTAAATTAGGACGATAGACTCTGGAGTTTACAAAAATGAGAGGTGATCTCATTGAAACATAGAAGATAGTGAGAGGCTGGATAGGGTAGATACTTAGAGATTGTTTCCCCCGGCTGGGGAATCTAAAGCACAGGGACTCAGTTACAGGATAAGCATTTGATCATTTAGGACTGAGATGAGGAGAGATTTCTTCACTCAGAGGGTTGTGAATCTTTGGGATTCTCTACCCCAGAGGGTTGTGGATGCTCCATCATTGAATATATTCAGGACTGAGATAGAAAGATTTTTGATCTCTCAGGGAATCCAGAGATATGGGGAGCTGACAGTAAAGTGGAGTTGACGCAGAAGTTTAGCCATGATGGTATTGAATGGCGGAGCAGACTCGCTGGGCCGTATTTACGCTGCCTTGTTCTGGTTTCTCCTCATCAGAGGGAATTATTTCTCTGTCTATCCAATTGGACATGATGTATTTATTGAAGAGCAGTCACTGTTGTAATGTAGGAAATGTGGCAGCCAATTTGCACAGAGCAAGATCCCATAAACAACAATGTGATATTGACCAGATAATTCATTTTAGTGATGTTGGTTGAGGGATACATATTGGCCCAGGAAGCTGTGGAGAATTCCCCCCCTCTTCTTCCAATAATGGCCCTGGATCTTTTATGTCCACCAGAGATGGCAAATATGCCTCGTCTGAAAGACGACATCTCTGACAGTGCAGCACTCCCTCGGTACTGACCCTCCGACAGTGCAGCACTCCCTCAGTACTGACCCTCCGACAGTGCAGCGCTCCCTCAGTACTGACCCTCTGACAATGCAGCGCTCCCTCAGTACTGACCCTCCGACAGTGCAGCGTTCCCTCAGTACTGACCCTCCGACAGTGCAGCGCTCCCTCAGTACTGACCCTCCGACAGTGCAGCGCTCCCTCAGTACTGACCCTCCGACAGTGCAGCGCTCCCTCAGTACTGACCCTCCGACAGTGCAGCGCTCCCTCAGTACTGACCCTCCGACAGTGCAGCGCTCCCTCAGTACTGACCCTCCGACAGTGCAGCGCTCCCTCAGTACTGACCCTCCGACAGTGCAGCGCTCCCTCAGTACTGAACCTCCGACAGTGCAGCGCTCCCTCAGTACTGACCCTCCGACAGTGCACCGCTCCCTCAGTACTGACCCTCCGACAGTGCAGCACTCCCTCAGTACTGACCCTCCGACAGTGCAGCGCTCCCTCTGTACTGACCCTCCGACAGTGCAGCACTCCCTCTGTACTGACCCTCCGACAGTGCAGCACTCCCTCTGTACTGACCCTCCGACAGTGCAGCACTCCCTCAGTACTGACCCTCCGACAGTGCAGCACTCCCTCAGTACTGACCCTCCGACAGTGCAGCACTCCCTCAGTACTGACCCTCCGACAGTGCAGCACTCCCTCTGTACTGACCCTCCGACAGTTTAGTAGAGAAATGGTGTTGGGGAGATTGATGGGATTGAAGGCCGATAAATCCCCAGGGCCTGATGGTTTGCATCCCAGAGTACTTAAGGAAGTGGCCCTGGAAATAATGGATGCATTGATGGTCATCTTCCAAGATTCTATAGACTCTGGAACAGTTCCTACAGATTGGAAGGTAGCTAATGTAACCCCACTATTTAAAAAGGGAGATAGAGAGAAAGCAGGGAATTATAGACCAGTCAGCCTGACGTCGGGAGTGGGGAAAATTCTAGAGTCCATTATCAAAGATTTTATAGCAGAGCACTTAGAGAACAGTGGTAGAATCGGGCAGAGTCAGCATGGATTTACGAAAGGGAAATCATGCTTGACAAATCTACTAGAATTCTTCAGGATGTAACTAGTAGAGTTGATGAGGGGAAGCCAGTGGATGTGGTTTATTTGGACTTTCAGAAGGCTTTCAACAAAGTCCCACATAAGAGATTAGTGTGTAAAATTAAAGCGCATGGGATTGGGGGTAGTGTATTGCGATGGATAGAAAATTGATTGGCAGACAGGAAACAAAGAGTAGGGATAAATGGGTCTTTTTCCGAATGTCAGGCAGTGACTAGTGGGGTATTGCAGGGATCGGTGCCAGGACACCAGCTATTCACAATATATATTAATGATTTAGATGCGGGAGCTAAATGTAATATCTCCAAATTTGCAGATGACACAAAACTGGGTGGGAGGGTGAGCTGTGAGGAGGATGCAGAGAGGCTTCAGGGTGATTTGGACAAGTTGAGTGAGTGGGCTAATGCATGGCAGATGCAGTATAATGTGGATAAATGTGAGGTTATCCACTTTGGTAGCAAAAACAGGCAGGCAGATTATCTGAATGGCTATAAACTGAGAGAGGGGAATATGCAGTGAGACCTGGGTGTTCTCGTACACCAGTCGCTGAAGGTAAGCATGCAGGTGCAACAGGCGGTAAAAAGGCAAATGGCATGTTCGCCTTTGTAGCGAGAGGATTCGAGTACAGGAGCAGGGATGTCTTGCTGCAATTATACAGGGCCTTGGTGAGGTCACACCTGGATTATTGTGTGCAGTTTTGGTCTCCTTATCTGAGGAAGGATGTTCTTGCTATAGAGGGAGTGCAGCGAAGGTTTACCAGACTGATTCCTGGGATGGTGGGACTGACGTATGAGGAGAGATTGAGTCGGTTAGGATTATATTCGCTGGAGTTCAGAAGAGTGAGGGGGGAATCTCATAGAAACCTATAAAATTCTAACAGGACTTGACAGGGTCGATGCAGGAAGGATGCTCCCGATGGTGGGGGAGTCCAGAACCAGGGGTCATAGTCTAAGGATACAGGGTAAACCTTTCAGGACTGAGATGAGGAGAAATCGCTTCACCCAGAGAATGGTGAACCTGTGGAATTTGCTACCACAGAAAGCAGTTCTGGCCAAAACATTGTATGTTTTCAAGAAGGAGTTAGATATAGCTCTTGGGTCTAAAGGGATCAAAGGGTATGGGGCGAAAACAGGAACAGGTTACGGAGTTGGATGATCAGCCATGACCATAATGAATGGTGGAGCAGGCTCGAAGGGCCGAATGGCCTACTCCTCCTATTTTCTATGTTTCTATGACAGTGTAGTACTCCCTCAATACTGCCCCTCCGACTGTGCCGTGCTCCCTCAGTACTGACCCTCCAACAGTGCAGCAATCCCTCAGTACTGATCCTCCAACAGTGCAGCGCTCCCTCAGTACTGACCCTTCGACTGTGCAGCGCTCCCTCACTACTGACCCTCCGACAGTGCAGTGCTCCCTCACTACTGAACCTCCGACAGTGCAGCACTCCCTCAGTACTGACCCTCCGACAGTGAAGCGCTCCATCAGTACTGACCCTCCGACAGTGAAGCACTCCCTCAGTACTGACCCTCTGAAAGAGCAGCAATCCCTCAGTACTGACCCTCCGACAGTGCAGCGCTCCCTCAGTACTGGCCCTCCGACAGTGCAGCACTCCCTCAGTACTGACCCTCCGACAGTGAAGCGCTCCATCAGTACTGACCCTCCGACAGTGAAGCACTCCCTCAGTACTGACCCTCTGACAGAGCAGCAATCCCTCAGTACTGACCCTCCGACAGTGAAGCGCTCCCTCAGTACTGACCCTCCGACAGTGCAGCGCTCCCTCAGTACTGACCCTCCGACAGTGCAGCGCTCCCTCAGTACTGACCCTCCGACAGTGCAGCGCTCCCGCAGTACTGACCCTCCGACAGTGCAGCGCTCCCTCAGTACTGACCCTCCGACAGTGCAGCGCTCCCTCAGTACTGACCCTCCGACAGTGCAGCGCTCCCTCAGTACTGACCCTCCGACAGTGCAGCGCTCCCTCAGTACTGACCCTCCGACAGTGCAGCGCTCCCTCAGTACTGACCCTCCGACAGTGCAGCGCTCCCTCAGTACTGACCCTCCGACAGTGCAGCGCTCCCTCAGTACTGACCCTCCGACAGTGCAGCGCTCCCTCAGTACTGACCCTCCGACAGTGAGGCGCTCCCTCAGTACTGACCCTCTGACAGTGCAGCACTCCCTCAGTACTGACCCTCTGACAGTGCAGCACTCCCTCAGTACTGACCCTCTGACAGTGCAGCACTCCCTCAGTACTGACCCTCTGACAGTGCAGCACTCCCTCAGTACTGACCCTCTGACAGTGCAGCACTCCCTCAGTACTGACCCTCTGACAGTGCAGCACTCCCTCAGTACTGACCCTCTGACAGTGCAGCACTCCCTCAGTACTCAGCCTCCGACAGTGCAGCACTCACTCAGTACTGACCCTCCCACAGTGAAGCACTCCCTCAGTACTGAGCCTCTGACAGTGCAGCACTCCCTCAGTACTGACCCTCCGACAGTGAAGCACTCCCTCAGTACTGACCCTCTGACAGTGCAGCACTCCCTCAGTACTGACCCTCTGACAGTGCAGCACTCCCTCAGTACTGACCCTCTGACAGTGCAGCACTCCCTCAGTACTCAGCCTCCGACAGGTCATTTACTCCTTCATTTCTGCCCAGTATATTCAACTCTATCTGCCACATTTTGTCCACTTACTTATTCTGTCAATGTCCCTTTTGCATCTATCAGCTCCCATCTACACTATTTACTGTGTCACTTAACTTGGTGTCATCAGCAAACTTGAATATCTGATTCTCTATTCCTTCATCTAAGTCATTTATAAACAGTGAAAAGCTGAGGCTCCAGAACAGATCCCTTGCGGATACCACTGGTCGCATTCCACCAATCCTCCTGACTCTGCCTCCGACCTCCCAACCAATTTCCAACCCATGTTGCAAGGTTGCCTCCAAGTCAGTGCACTATATTTGCGAATTGTATCTTATGTGGAATCTTCTGGACGTCTATATAAACAGCATCCCTTTTGCCCATGTTGGTAACTCCTCAAAAAAATTCAACAGCTCTGTCAGACATGCCCAACCCTTTCGAATGACTCTCTGATCAGCTGATACTGCTCGAGGTGTTGTCACTGTCTGCTGCTGAGGATGGATGGCAGCAATCTCCCCATAAAGGATGCAGAACTGACTGTTTTGTACTTTCGTTGTTTCCCTCTCCCTCTCTCAGAGTCATTTACGGCACAGAATGAGGCCATTTGGCCCATCGAGTCCATGCCGGCTCTCCACGGTGCTCTGCAGTCAGTACCACTCCCCAGCTCGATCCCCGTAGCCCTGCAAGTCTATTTCTCTCAGATGACAATCCAACTTCCTCTTGAAGTCATTGATCGTCTCCACTTCCACCACTCTTGTGGACAGCAAGTTTTTTTAAATTCATTCATGGGATGTGGGCGTCACTGGCAAGGCTAGCATTTGTTGCCCATCCCTAATTGCCCTTGAACTGAGTGCCTTGCTAGGATGGTAATGACCTGGAACTTGGGGGGAGACTGGTGCAGTAGTAATGTCATAATAAAAGCAAAATACTGCGGATGCTGGAAATCTGAAACAAAAACAAGAAATGCTGGATTCACTCAGCAGGTCTGGCAGCATCTGTGGAAAGAGAAGCAGAGTTAACGTTTCGGGTCAGTGACCCTTCTTCGGAATAGAAGTAGTGTCACTGGATTAGTAATCCAGAAGCCCAGGCTAATGCCTTGGGACATTTCAGAGGGCAGTTAAGAGTCAACCACATTGCTGTGGGTCTGGGGGTAAGGACAGCAGATTTCATTCCCTAAAGGACATTCATGAACCAGATGGGTTTTTGCAACAATCGATGATAGTAATCATGTCATAAAACTGAGACTAGATTTCAATTCCAAATGTTTTTTTTTATCAATTGAATTTAAATTCCACCAGCTACCAGGGTGGGATTCGACCCCATGTCCCCAGGGCATTAGCTTGGGCTTTTGGATTACTAATCCAGTGACATTACAACGACACCAGTCTCCACCCCCCCCCCCCCCCCCAAGTTCCAGGTCATTATCACCCACTGTTTTAAAAGTGCCTCCTCATATTCCCCCTGTATCTTTTCCACAAATCCTTCAATCTGTGTCACCTAGTCCTTGTACCATTTGTTAATGGGAACAGTTTCTCCTTGCCTAACTTATCTAAGCCTGTCATAATCTCGTACACTTCTAGTCAATCTCCCCTCAATCTCCTTTGTTCTAAAGAAACAAACCCAGATTTTCCAACCCAACCTCATAACTAAAATCCCTGGAACCATTCTGGTAAATCTCCTCTGCACCCTCTCAAGGACCCTCACATCCTTCCTGAAGTGTGGTGACTAGAACTGGACACAATACTCTAGTTGGGACCAAACCAGAGCTTTATAAAGGTTCAGCATAACTTCCCTGCTTTTGTACTCAATACCTCTATTTATGAAGCCCAAGATCACATATGCTTTACTAACCACTCGCTCAATATGTCCTGCCACCTTCAAAGATTGATGCACATGTACCCCAGTTCTCTCTATTCCTGCACTCTTTAGAACTGTGCCATTAAGTCTATATTGCCTCTCCCTATTCCTTCTGGCAAAATGCATCACCTCACAATTGTCAGTAATAAATTCCATCTGCCACATCTCTGTGCAATCTGTTAGCCGATCTGTGTCCTCTCGCAGACGATTCATATCATCCTCACAGTTTGCTGCACCTCCAAGTTTGGTGTCATGGGCAAATTTTGAAATTCTACTCTCGATTCCAAGATCCAAGTCATTTATATATCGCAAAAAACGCAGTGGTCCCAGCACTGACCCGTGGGGAACAGCACTGTCTACCATCCTCTGGTCTGAAAAGTAACCATTTACCACAATTCACTGTTTTCTGTGCTTAATCCAATTTTTTATCCAAGTGGACACTGACCTTCCTATTCCATGAGCCTCATTTTTGTTAACCAGCCTTTTGTGTGTAAAATCCATACAAACAAGATCTGCCACGTTCCCTTCACCAACCTTCTCTGTTACTTCATCAAAAAATTTAATTAGATTAGTCAAGCATGATCTGCCTTTTACAAATCCATGCTGGATATCCTTAATTAACTCGAGGCTCTCTAAGTGTCTATTGATATTTTCCCTGATTATTGTTTCAAAAACCTGACCCACCACAGATGTTAATCAATTCTGAGGGACAGGATAAACTACCAGCTGGAAAGGCACGGATTAATCAAGGATAGTCAGCATGGATTTGTTAAGGAAAGGTCATGTTTTACTAACTTAATTGAATTCTTTGAGGAAGTAACAAGAAGGATTGATGAGGGTAGTGCAGTGGATGTGATCTACATGGATTTTAGTAAGGCATTTGACAAGGTCCCGCATGGCAGACTGGTCAGAAAAATGAAAGCCCGTGGGATTCAGGGGAGTGTGGCAGGTTGGATCCAAATTTGGCTCAGTGACAGGGAACAAAGGGTAGTAGTCGATGGATGTTTTTGTGAATGGAAAGCTGTTTCCAGTGGCGTTCCACAGGGCTCAGTGTTGGGTCCCTTGCTGTTTGTGGTATATATTAATGATTTGGATTTAAATGTGGGAGCATGATTGGGGAATTTGCTGATGACACAAAAATTGACCGTGTAGTTGATTGTGAAGAGGATAGCTGTAGACTCCAGAATGATATCAATGGTTTGGTTGAGTGGGTGGAAAAGTAGCAAATGGAATTTAATCCAGAGAAGTGTGAGGTAATGCATTTGGGGAGGGCAAACAAAGCGAGGGAATACATAATAAACGGGAGGATATTGAGAGCGGGGTAGAAGAAGTGAGAGACCTTGGAGTGCATGTTCACAGGTCCCTGAAGGTGGCAGGACAGGTAGATAGAGTGGTGAAAGCATTCCATATGCCTCCTTCCTTTATTGGCCGAGGTATAGAATACAAAAGCAGGGATGTAATGCTGGAACTGAATAAAACACTGGTTAGGCCACAGTTGGAGTATTGTGCACAGTTCTGGTCAACACATTACAGGAAGGACATAATTGCTCTGGAGAGAGTACAGAGGAGATTTATAAGAATGTTGTCAGGGCTTGAAAGTTGCAGCTACGAGGAAAGATTGGATCGGCTAGGGTTGTTTTCCTTAGACCAGAGGAGGCTGAGGGGTGACTTAATTGAGGTGTACAAAATTATGAGGGGCCCAGATAGAGTAGACAGGAAGGTCCAGTTTTCCCTAGCAGAGAGGTCAATTAACAGGGGGCATAGATTTAAGATGATTGGGAGAAGGATTAGAGGGGACATGAGGGGAAACTTTTTCACCCAGAGGGTGGTGAGTGTCTGGAATTCACTGCCCGGATCAGTGGTGGAGGCAGAAACCGTCAATTCTTTTAAAAAGTACCTGGACATGCACCTGAAGTGTTGTAACCGGCAAGGCTATGGACCAGGTGTTGGAAGGTGGAATTAGTTTGGGCAGATAGTTTTTCGTCCAGCCCGGACATGACGGGCTGAATGGCCTCCTTCTGTGCTGTAATTTTTCTATGGTTCTAAACTAATTGGCCTGTAGTTACTAGGACTGTCCTTACACCCTTTCTTGAATAAGGGTGGCACATTTGCTACTCTCCAATCCTCTGGCACCTCCTGTGTATCCAGGGAAGATTGGAAGATTATGCCAAGCCCTTCCATTATCTCCATCACCACTTCCTTTACCAACCTGGGATGCAAGCCATCCAGACCAGGTGACTTATCTATAGCCAGCCTTTTTAGTACCTCCCCCCTCAATTTCTACCCTATCCATTTCCTGTACCCTCTCCGCTTCTACTGATATTTAGTCAGCCTCCACTTCCTGAGTGAACACTGTTACAAAGTACTCATTAAGTATATTAGCCTTACCCTGTGCTCCTATGCATATATTACCCTCTCTGTCCCTAATGGACACCATTCCTCCTCTTACTACTCGCTTACAATTTACATTCCAGGAGAAGAATTTTGGGTTCCCTTTTATCTTAACTGCCATTCTATTCTCATATTCTCTCTCTTTCAGTCTTATTTTCCTTTTCACCTCCCCTCTCAACTTATTGTATCTGACCTGGTTCTCACTTGATGAATTCACCTGACATGCATCATACACCCTCTTGTTTTTGTTTCATCATCATCTCTCTCTCTCTCTCTCTCCTTTGTCAACCAAGTAGACCTCTTCTTGGTTCCCCTACCTTGCACTCTTGTTGAAATATTCCTAACCTGTACCTGAAGCATCTCTTCCTTAAAGATAACGCATTGTTCTGATACAACTATTCCTGCCAGTTTTTGTTTCCATTCTACCCTGGCTAGATTCCTTCTCATCGCGTTAAAATTAGCCCTCTTCCAATCTAGCCATTCTACCTTATTTTGTTCCTTGCTTTTCTGCACTACTAATCTAAACCTTATTATATGATGATCACTCTTACCCAAGTGCCCCCCCACAGACACTTGGTCCACTTAGTCCACCTCATTTCCCAGCACCAGATCCAGCAATGTCTCCTTTCTAGTTCGGGTGAGAACATACTGATCAAGGAAATTCTCCTGAACACATTTTAGAAATTCCTCCCCCTCCTTACCCTTTACTCTAAAATTATCCCAATTAATATTTGTGTGATTAAAGTCCCCCAATATCACCACTCTGATTTCCCTGCAGATTTGAGTCACTGAGTCACAGAATCAAAGAATAATACAGTGCAGAAGAGGCCCTTCGGCCCATCGAGTCTGCACCGATGCATTAAAACACCTGACCTGTCTTACCTAATCCCATTTGCCAGCACTTGGCCCATAGCCTTGAATGTTATGACGTGGCAATTGCTCATCCAGGTACTTTTTAAAGGATGTGAGGCAACCTGCATCTACCACCCTCCCAGGCAGGGCATTCCAGACCGTCACCACCCTCTGGGTAAAAAAGGTCGTCTTCAAATCCCCCTTAAACCTCCCGCCCCTCACCTTAAACTTGTGACCCCTCGTAACTGTCCCTTCAACTAAGGGGAACAGCTTCACCCTATCCACCCTGTCCATGCCCCTCATAATCTTGTACACCTCGATCAGGTCACCCCTCAGTCTTCTCTGCTCCAGCGAAAACAACCCAAGCCTATCCAACCTCTCTCCATAGCTTAAATGTTCCATCCCAGGCAACATCCTGGTGAATCGCCTCTGCACCCCCTCCAATGCAATCACATCCTTCCTATAATGTGGCGACCAGAATTGCACACAGTACTCCAGCTGTGGCCTTACCAAAGTTCTGTAGAACTCCAACATGACCTCCCTGCTTTTGTAATCTATGCCTCGATTGATAAAGGCAAGTGTCCCATATGCCTTTTTCTCCACCCTATTAACCTGCCCTTCTGCCTTCAGAGATCTATGGACAAACACGCCAAGGTCCCTTTGTTCCTCGGAACTTCCCAGTATCAGGCCATTCATTGAATACTTCCGTGTCACATTACTCCTTCCAAAGTGTATCACCTCACACTTTTCAGCATTAAATTCCATCTGCCACTTTTCTGCCCATTTGACCATCCCGTCTATATCTTCCTGTAACCTAAGACACTCCACCTCACTGTTAACCACTTGGCCAATCTTTGTGTCATCCGCGAACTTACTGATCCTAGCCCCCCACATAGTCATCTATGTCGTTTATATAAATGACAAACAATAGGGGACCCGGCACAGATCCCTGTGGTACGACACTGGACACTGGCTTCCAGTCACTAAAACAGCCGTCTGTCATCATTCTCTGTCTCCTACAGATAAGCCAATTTTGAATCCACCTTATCAAGTTACCTTGTATCCCATGTGCATTTGCTTTCTTGATAAGTCTCCCATGTGGGACTTTGTCAAAGGCTTTGCTGAAATCCATGTAAACTACATCAACTGCACTACCCTCATCTACACACCTGGTCACATGCTCAAAAAATTCAATCAATTTTGTTAGGCATGGCCTCCCTCTGACAAAGCAATGCTGACTATTCCTAATCAAATTTTGCCTCTCCAAGTGGAGATAGATTCTCTCCTTCAGAATTTTCTCCACTAGTTTAAAAGCAAAATACTGCGGATGCTGGAAATCTGAAATAAAAACAAGAAATGCTGGAACCACTCAGCAGGTCTGGCAGCATCTGTGGAATCTGGCAGCATCCACTATTTTCCCTACCACTGACGTGAGACTCACTGGTCTGTAGTTCCCTGACTTATCTCTACAACCTTTCTTAAATAGTGGGACCACATTAGCTGTTCCCCAGTCCTCTGGCACCTCCCCCGTGGCTAGAGAGGAATTAAAAATTTGGGTCAGAGCCCCTGCAATCTCCACCCTCGCCTCCCACAGCATCCTGGGACACAAATCGTCCAGACCTGGAGATCTGTCCACTTTTAAGCGTTCTAAAATCTCCAATACCTTGTCACTCCCTATGATAATTTGCTCAAGAACCTCTCAGTCTCTTTCTCTAAGTTCCATATCTACATCCTCATTCTCTTGGGTGAAGACAGATGTGAAGTATTCATTCAACACCCTACCAATGTCCTCTGGCCCCACCCACAACTTTCCCCCTTGGTCCCTAATGGGTCCTACTCTTTCCCTGATTATCCTCTTCCCATTGATAGACTTATAGAATATCTTGGGATTTTTCCCTACTTTTACCAGCCAGAGCTTTCTCATATCCCCTCTTTGCTCTCCTAATTGCTTTCTTAAGCTCCATCCTACACTTTCTGTTCTCCACTAATGCTTCCATTGATTTGCTCTCCTTGTGTTTGCTAAAAGCCTCTCTTTTCCTTCTCATCATCCCCTGAATGTTTCTGGTCATCCATGGTTCTCTGGGCTTGTTGCTCCTACCTATTACCCTAGAGGGAACATGTTGGGCCTGTACCCTCCCCATTTCCTTTTTGAATGCCCCCCACTGCTCTTCTGTAGATTTCCCGACAAGTAACTCTTTCCAGTCTACCTTGGCCAGATCCTGCCTTATTTTACTAAAATTCGCTCTCCCCCAATCCAAAACCTTTTTTTGCAACTTGTCTATTTCTTTCTCCATAACCAGATTAAATTGTACCATGTTATGGTCGCTATCACCAAAATGTCCCCCACCAACACATCAACCACCTGTCCGGCTTCATTCCCCAGAATTAGGTCCAGCACTGCACCCTCCCTTGTTGGATCCTCTACATATTGAGCAAAAAAGTTCTCCTGTATACATTTTAAGAACTCCACTCCATCTAAACCATTAACACGATGACTATCCCAATTAATGTTGGGAAAGTTGAAATCACCTAATATAATTACCCTATTATTAATTTTACACACCTCTGCAAATTGCGCACATATTTGCTCCTCAATTTCCCGCTGACTATCTGGGGGTCTATAATAAACACCTAGCAATGTGGCTGTCCCTTTTTTATTCCTAAACTCTACCCATAAAGCTCTATTTGATGCCCCCTCCAAGATATCATCTCTCCTTACTGCAGTAACTGACTCCTTAACTAATATTGCAATGCCCCCTCCTCTTTTACCCCCTCCTCTGTCTCGCCTGAAGCTTCTATATTCCGGGATAGTGAGCTGCCAATCCTGCCCCTCCCTCAACCATGTCTCAGTGATGGCTACTATGACACGTGGAATTGTGATAATCCTTGCCCTTAACTCATCCGTTTTACCTGTAATACTCCTGGCATTAAAGTAGAGGCCTTCCATCCTGGTCTTACTCCCTTGAAACTTACTTCCGCTGTATTCCCTCTGACTTGTTCGCTTTCCTGTGTTTAGCTGTGTCCCTATTCTGCTTGGAGTCTGCATCCCCTCCCCCTGCCAAATTAGTTTAAACTCTTCCCAACAGCACTAGCAAACCCGCCAGCAAGGATGTTAGTCCCCCTCTGGTTCAGATGTAGACCGTCCCGCTTGAACAGGTCCCACCTTCCCCAGAAACGGTCCCAGTGGTCCAGGAATCTAAAACCCTCCCTCCTGCACCAACTCTTAAGCCACGCATTCACCTGTGCTATTCTCCTATTTCTGTACTCGCTAGCACGTGGCACTGGGAGTAATCCAGAGATTACAACCCGAGAGGTCCTGCTTTTTAGTCTACTGCCTAACTCCCTGAATTCTTGATGCAAGACCTCATCCCTCTTTCTATCTATGTCATTGGTACCAACATACACCATGACCTCTGCCTCATCACCCTCCCCATTCAGGATGCCCTGCAGCCGTTCAGTGACATCCAGGACCCTGGCACCAGGGAGGCAACACACCATCCTGGAGTCACGTTGACAGCTACAGTTGCGCCTATCTGTTCCCCTGACTATAGAATCCCCTATTACTATTGCTCTTCCTCTCTTTCCCCCTTCCTGTGCAGACAGGCTGCTTGCGGTGCCAGAAGCTTGGCTCTGTCCGCACTCCCTGGAGGAACCAGCCTCATCATCCAAAATGGAATACCGATTTGCAAGCGGGACCCCAGGGGACTCCTGAACTACCTGCCTGATTCTCTTGGATTGCCTGGTGGTCACCCATTCCCTTCCTTCCTCAAGTCCCTTTAGCTGCGGTGTGACCACCTCTCTCTCCGTGCTATCCACAATGCTCTCAGACTCACGGATGCTCCACAGTGTTTCCAGCCGCCGTTCCAGCTCTGAAACCCGAGCTTCCAGGAGCTGCAGCTGGACACACTTCCTGCACACATGCTGGTCCCGGGGACTGGAAATGTTCCCGGATTCCCACATGCAGCAAGAGGAGCAAACCACGGCTTCAAGCTCTCCTGCCACGATTAAACCCTTTAAATTTAACACTTTAGAAGAATATAATTTTAAAAAACTAAGTCTTGCTGAAACAATGACTTACAATTCAATCCAGTTTGAAAAATACCCACCAGGACTTACTCACCAGTCAGCTCTGCTCTTTGGAGACTCTCAGCTCCCCTCACTCTGAGGACAGGTAGGAAATGAATCGCTCCCTCCTCACTGAACTTCCTCAGTCACCAAATTTCCACTTTAACACTCTAATGCAACCCAAGTCAGCACTCCAGTGCAAACAAGGTCAGCACTGTAAGGTGGCCCACTTATACAGCACAGAAACAGGCCCTTCAGCCCATCGTGTCTGTGCCGGCTATCAAGCATTTAACTATTCTCATCCCATTTTCCAGCACGTGGCCCGTAGCCTTGTATGCTATGGCTTGATTTCAAGTGCTCTTTTCAATACTTCTTAAATGTTGTGAGGGTTCCTACCTCTACCACCTCTTCAGGCAGTGTGTTCCAGATTCCAACCATCTTCTGGGTGAAATTCTTTTTCCTCAAATCCACTCTAAACCTCCTGCCCCTTACCTTAAATCTATGCCCCCTGGTTATTGACCCCTCCACTAAGGGAAAAAGTTTCTTCCTATCTAACCTATCAATGCCCCTCATAATTTTGTATACTTCAATCATATCTCCCCTCAACCTTCTCTGCTCTAAGGAAAACAACCCTAGCCGTTCCAGTCTCTCTTCATGGCTGAAATGCCCCAGCCCAGGCAACATCCTGGTGAATCTCCTCTACACCCTCTCCAATGCAATCACATCTTCCTATAGTGTGGTGCCCAGAACTGTACACAGTACCCCAGCTGTGGCCTAACTAGCGTTTTATACAGCTCCATCATAACCTCCCTGCTCTTATATTCTATGTCTCGGCTAATAAAGGCAAGTATCCCATATGCCTTCCTAACCACCTTATCTACCTGTGCTGCTGCCTTCAGTGATCTATGGACAAGTACACCAAGGTCCCTGTGACCCTCTGTACTTCCTAGGGTCCTACCATCCATTGTATATTCCCTTGCCTTGTTAATCCTCCCAAAATGCATTACCTCACACTTCTCAGGATTAAATTCCATTTGCCACTGCTCCGCCCATCTTACCAGCCCATCTATATCTCCCTGTAATCTAAAGCTTTCCTCCTCACTATTTACGACACCACCAATTTTGGTGTCATCTGCGAACTTAGTGATCATACCTCCTATATTCACCTCTAAATCATTAATGTACACTACAAACAGCTCCTCTCTCTCTGTCTCACTATTTGGAGGTCTATAGAATACCCCTAGTAACATGATCATACTCTTTTTGCTCCACAACTTAACCAGATTTATTCTGCCCTTGTCCCCTCAAGGATATCCTCCCTTCCAGCTCTGCAGTGTCTTCTCTAATCAGGATTGTCACCCCACCTCCTGTTTATTTCCTTCTCTATCTTTTCTGAACTCGTTATATCCTTATAATAATTTGCAATTTTCCAATCCAATGGCACAATTGCTGAATCCAGAGAGCTTTGAAAAATTCTAACTATCATCTGCAATTTCCATACCTGCTTCTTTTAATATCTTAAGAACATAAGAAGTAGGATTGGAGTAGGCCATTCAGCCCCTCGAGCCTGTCCCGCCTTTCAATAAGGTCATGGCTGGTCTGATCTTGGCCTCAATTCCACTTTCCTGCCTCTTCCCCATAATGCTTGACTTCCATAGAGTTCAAGAATCTGTCTAACTTAGCCTTGGATATATTCAATGACCCAGCCTCCACTGCTCTCTGGGGAAGAGAATTCCAGAGATTCACGACCCTCTGAGAGAAGAGATTTCTCCTCATCTCCGTCTTTAACCCATTGTGCTGAAACTGTGCCCCAAGCTTTAGATTCCCCCACGAGGGGAAATATTCTCTCAGTATCTACCCTGTCAACCCCCCTCAGAATCTTACATGTTTCAATAAGATCACCTCTCATTCTTCTAAACTCCAATGAGTATAGGCCCAACCTGCTCAATGTTTCCTCACAAGACAACCAGGAATCAGTCGAGTCAACCTTCTCTGATCTGCTTCCAATGCAAGTCTATCCCTCCTTAAGTAAGGAGACTAAAACTGTGCACAATACTCTTGGTGCAGTCTCAACAATGCCCTGTACAGTTGTAGGAAGACTTCCTTATTTTTATACTCCATCCCTCTTGAACTAAAGGTCAACATTCCATTTGCCCTCCTAATCACTTGCTGTACCTGCATGTTGACTTTTTGTGATTCGTGTACAAGAACACCCAGATCCCTCTGTACCGCAGTATTCTGCAGTCTCTCTCCATGTAAATAATATTCTGCTTTTCTATTCTTCCTGCCAAAGTGGACAACCTCCCATTTTTCCACGTAATACTCCATCTGCTAAATTTATGCCCACTCATTTGACCGATTTATATCTCTCTGCAGACTCTGTGTCCTCCTCAAAACTCACTAGTTTGTATCATTAGCAAATTTGGCTACAATTCACAGTTCCTTCATCCAATTAATATAGACCCATTAATTTGATTATAAATAGTTGAGACCCCAGCACTGATTCCTCTGGCACGACGCTAGTTACCATTTGCCAACCTGAAAATGACCCATTTATCCCAACTCTCTGTTTCCTGTTAGTTATCCAATCCTCTCTCCAGGCTAATATATTACCCACAATACCATGAGCTCTATCTTGTGAAGTAACCTTTTATGTGACACCTTATCAAATGCCTTTTGGAAATCCAAATACACAACATCCGCCTTACCACTCTCTTTAAATGTATTGTGAGGAAGTGACCCATGCTCCAGTGAGAGTCAGCACCTTCAGGAGAGGTTGGGACCCTTATCCCAGTGAGAGTCAGTACCTTCAGGAGAGGAGGGGACCCGTACCCCAGTGAGAGTCAGCACCTTCAGGAGAGGAGGGGACCCGTACCCCAGTGAGAGTCAGCACCTTCAGGAGAGGAGGGAACCCGTACCCCAGTGAGAGTCAGCACCTTCAGGAGAGGTTGGGACCCTTATCCCAGTGAGAGTCAGTACCTTCAGGAGAGGAGGGGACCCGTACCCCAGTGAGAGTCAGCACCTTCAGGAGAGGAGGGGACCCGTACCCCAGTGAGAGTCAGCACCTTCAGGAGAGGAGGGGACCCGTACCCCAGTGAGAGTCAGCACCTTCAGGAGAGGTTGGGACCCTTATCCCAGTGAGAGTCAGTACCTTCAGGAGAGGAGGGGACCCGTACCCCAGTGAGAGTCAGCACCTTCAGGAGAGGAGGGGACCCGTACCCCAGTGAGAGTCAGCACCTTCAGGAGAGGAGGGGACCCGTACCCCAGTGAGAGTCAGCACCTTCAGGAGAGGTTGGGACCCTTATCCCAGTGAGAGTCAGTACCTTCAGGAGAGGAGGGGACCCGTACCCCAGTGAGAGTCAGCACCTTCAGGAGAGGAGGGGACCCGTACCCCAGTGAGAGTCAGCACCTTCAGGAGAGGAGGGGACCCGTACCCCAGTGAGAGTCAGTACCTTCAGGAGAGGAGGGGATCCCAGTGAGTGTCAGCACCTTCAGGAGAGGAGGGGACCCGTACCCCAGTGAGAGTCAGCACCTTCAGGAGAGGAGGGGACCCGTACCCCAGTGAGAGTCAGCACCTTCAGGTGAGGAGGGGACCTGTACCCCAGTGAGAGTCAGCACCTTCAGGTGAGGAGGGGACCCATACCCCAATGAGTGTCAGCACCTTCAGGTGAGGAGGGGACCCATACCCCAATGAGTGTCAGCACCTTCAGGAGAGGAGGGGACCCGTACCCCAGTGAGAGTCAGCACCTTTAGGAGAGGAGGGGACCCCAGTGAGCGTCAGCACCTTTAGGAGAGGAGGGGACCCGTACCCCAGTGAGAGTCAGCACCTTCAGGAGAGGAGGGGACCCGTACCCCAGTGAGAGTCAGCACCTTCAGGAGAGGAGGGGATCCGTACCCCAGTGAGAGTCAGCACCTTCAGGAGAGGAGGGGACCCGTACCCCAGTGAGAGTCAGCACCTTCAGGAGAGGAGGGGACCCGTACCCCAGTGAGAGTCAGCACCTTCAGGAGAGGAGGGGATCCGTACCCCAGTGAGAGTCAGCACCTTCAGGAGAGGAGGGGACCCGTACCCCAGTGAGAGTCAGCACCTTCAGGAGAGGAGGGGACCCGTACCCCAGTGAGAGTCAGCACCTTTAGGAGAGGAGGGGATCCCAGTGAGTGTCAGCACCTTCAGGAGAGGAGGGGACCCGTACCCCAGTGAGAGTCAGCACCTTCAGGAGAGGAGGGGACCCGTACCCTAGTGAGTGTCAGTACCTTCAGGAGAGGAGGGGATCCCAGTGAGTGTCAGCACCTTCAGGAGAGGAGGGGACCCGTACCCCAGTGAGAGTCAGCACCTTCAGGTGAGGAGGGGACCCATACCCCAATGAGTGTCAGCACCTTCAGGTGAGGAGGGGACCCATACCCCAATGAGTGTCAGCACCTTCAGGAGAGGAGGGGACCCGTACCCCAGTGAGAGTCAGCACCTTCAGGAGAGGAGGGGACCCGTACCCCAGTGAGAGTCAGCACCTTCAGGAGAGGAGGGGACCCGTACCCCAGTGAGAGTCAGCACCTTCAGGAGAGGAGGGGATCCGTACCCCAGTGAGAGTCAGCACCTTCAGGAGAGGAGGGGACCCGTACCCCAGTGAGAGTCAGCACCTTCAGGAGAGGAGGGGACCCGTACCCCAGTGAGAGTCAGTACCTTCAGGAGAGGAGGGGACCCGTACCCCAGTGAGAGTCAGCACCTTTAGGAGAGGAGGGGATCCCAGTGAGTGTCAGCACCTTCAGGAGAGGAGGGGACCCGTACCCCAGTGAGAGTCAGCACCTTCAGGAGAGGAGGGGACCCGTACCCTAGTGAGTGTCAGTACCTTCAGGAGAGGAGGGGATCCCAGTGAGTGTCAGCACCTTCAGGAGAGGAGGGGACCCGTACCCCAGTGAGAGTCAGCACCTTCAGGAGAGGAGGGGACCCGTACCCCAGTGAGTGTCAGCACCTTCAGGAAAGGAGGGAACCCATACCCCAATGAGTGTCAGCACCTTCAGGTGAGGAGGGGACCCGTAACCCAATGAGTGTCAGCACCTTCAGGCGAGGAGGGGACCCATACCCCAATGAGTGTCAGCTCCTTCAGGAGAGGAGGGGACCCATACCCCAATGAGTGTCAGCACCTTCAGGAAAGGAGGGGACCCGTACCCCAGTGAGAGTCAGCACCTTGAGGAGAGGAGGGGACCCATCCCCAGTGAGAGTCAGCACCTTGAGGAGAGGAGGGGACCCGTCCCCAGTGAAAGTCAGCACCTTCAGGAGAGGAGGGAACCGTACCCCAGTGAGTCAGCACATTCAGGAGAGGAGGGAACCCATACCCCAGTGAGAGACAGCACCTTGAGGAGAGGAGGGGACCCGTACCCCAGTGAGAGTCCGCACCTTCAGGAGAGGAGGGGACCCAGTGAGTGCCAGCACCTTCAGAAGAGGAGGGGACCCATACCCCAATGAGTGTCAGCCCCTTCAGGAGAGGAGGGCACCCGTACCCCAGTGAGAGTCAGCACCTTCAGGAAAGGAGGGCACCCCAGTGAGAGTCAGCACCTTCAGGAGGAGGGGACCCGTACCCCAGTGAGAGTCAGCACCTTCAGGAGAGGCGGGGACCTGTACCCCAGTGAGAGTCAGCACCTTCAGGAGTGGAGGGGACCCGTACCCCAGTGAGAGTCAGCACCTTTAGGAGAGGAGGGGACCCCAGTGAGTGTCAGCACCTTTAGGAGAGGAGGGGACCCGTACCCCAGTGAGAGTCAGCACCTTCAGGAGAGGAGGGGACCCGTACCCCAGTGAGAGTCAGCACCTTCAGGAGAGGAGGGGATCCGTACCCCAGTGAGAGTCAGCACCTTCAGGAGAGGAGGGGACCCGTACCCCAGTGAGAGTCAGCACCTTCAGGAGAGGAGGGGACCCGTACCCCAGTGAGAGTCAGCACCTTCAGGAGAGGAGGGGATCCGTACCCCAGTGAGAGTCAGCACCTTCAGGAGAGGAGGGGACCCGTACCCCAGTGAGAGTCAGCACCTTCAGGAGAGGAGGGGACCCGTACCCCAGTGAGAGTCAGCACCTTTAGGAGAGGAGGGGATCCCAGTGAGTGTCAGCACCTTCAGGAGAGGAGGGGACCCGTACCCCAGTGAGAGTCAGCACCTTCAGGAGAGGAGGGGACCCGTACCCTAGTGAGTGTCAGTACCTTCAGGAGAGGAGGGGATCCCAGTGAGTGTCAGCACCTTCAGGAGAGGAGGGGACCCGTACCCCAGTGAGAGTCAGCACCTTCAGGAAAGGAGGGCACCCCAGTGAGAGTCAGCACCTTCAGGAGAGGAGGGGACCCGTACCCCAGTGAGAGTCAGCACCTTCAGGAGAGGCGGGGACCTGTACCCCAGTGAGAGTCAGCACCTTCAGGAGGAGGGGACCCGTACCCCAGTGAGAGTCAGCACCTTCAGGAGAGGCGGGGACCTGTACCCCAGTGAGAGTCAGCACCTTCAGGAGTGGAGGGGACCCCTACCCCAGTGAGAGTCAGTACCTTCAGGAGAGGAGGGGACCCGTACCCCAGTAAGAGTTAACACCTTCAGGAGAGGAGGGGACCCGTACCCCAGTGAGAGTCAGTACCTTCAGGAGAGGAGGGGACCCGTACCCCAGTGAGAGTCAGTACCTTCAGGAGAGGAGGGGACCCGTACCCCAGTGAGAGTTAGCACCTTCAGGAGAGGAGGGGACCTGTACCCCAGTGAGAGTCAGCACCTTCAGGAGGGGAGGGGACCTGTACCCCAGTGAGAGTTAGCACCTTCAGGAGAGGAGGGAACCGCAGTGTGAGTCAATACCTTCAGGAGAGGAGGGGACCTGTACCCCAGTGAGTATGCACATTCAGGAGAGGAGGGGACCCGTACCCCAGTGAGAGTCAGTACCTTCAGGAGAGGAGGGGACCCGTCCCCCAGTGAGAGTCAGTACCTTTAGGAGAGGAGGAGACCCCTACCCCAGTGAGAGTCAGCACCTTCAGGAGAGGAGGGGACCCGTCCCCCAGTGAGAGTCAGTACCTTCAGGAGAGGAGGGAACCGCAGTGAGAGTCGGTACCTTCAGGAGAGGAGGGGACCTGTACCCCAGTGAGAGTCAGTACCTTCAGGAGAGGAGGGGACCCGTACCCCAGTGAGAGTTAGCACCTTCAGGAGAGGAGGGGACCTGTACCCCAGTGAGAGTCAGCACCTTCAGGAGGGGAGGGGACCTGTACCCCAGTGAGAGTTAGCACCTTCAGGAGAGGAGGGAACCGCAGTGTGAGTCAATACCTTCAGGAGAGGAGGGGACCTGTACCCCAGTGAGAGTCAGTACCTTCAGGAGAGGAGGGGACCCGTCCCCCAGTGAGAGTCAGTACCTTTAGGAGAGGAGGAGACCCCTACCCCAGTGAGAGTCAGCACATTCAGGAGAGGAGGGGACCCGTACCCCAGTGAGAGTCAGTACCTTCAGGAGAGGAGGGGACCCGTCCCCCAGTGAGAGTCAGTACCTTTAGGAGAGGAGGAGACCCCTACCCCAGTGAGAGTCAGCACCTTCAGGAGAGGAGGGGACCCGTCCCCCAATGAGTGTCAGCACCTTCAGGCGAGGAGGGGACCCATACCCCAATGAGTGTCAGCTCCTTCAGGAGAGGAGGGGACCCATACCCCAATGAGTGTCAGCACCTTCAGGAAAGGAGGGGACCCGTACCCCAGTGAGAGTCAGCACCTTGAGGAGAGGAGGGGACCCATCCCCAGTGAGAGTCAGCACCTTGAGGAGAGGAGGGGACCCGTCCCCAGTGAAAGTCAGCACCTTCAGGAGAGGAGGGAACCGTACCCCAGTGAGTCAGCACATTCAGGAGAGGAGGGAACCCATACCCCAGTGAGAGACAGCACCTTGAGGAGAGGAGGGGACCCGTACCCCAGTGAGAGTCCGCACCTTCAGGAGAGGAGGGGACCCAGTGAGTGCCAGCACCTTCAGAAGAGGAGGGGACCCATACCCCAATGAGTGTCAGCCCCTTCAGGAGAGGAGGGCACCCGTACCCCAGTGAGAGTCAGCACCTTCAGGAAAGGAGGGCACCCCAGTGAGAGTCAGCACCTTCAGGAGAGGAGGGGACCCATACCTCAGTGAAAGTCAGCACCTTCAGGAGGAGGGGACCCGTACCCCAGTGAGAGTCAGCACCTTCAGGAGAGGCGGGGACCTGTACCCCAGTGAGAGTCAGCACCTTCAGGAGAGGAGGGGACCCATACCCCAGTGAGAGTCTGCACCTTCAGGAGTGGAGGGGACCCCTACCCCAGTGAGAGTCAGTACCTTCAGGAGAGGAGGGGACCCGTACCCCAGTAAGAGTTAACACCTTCAGGAGAGGAGGGGACCCGTACCCCAGTGAGAGTCTGCACCTTCAGGAGTGGAGGGGACCCCTACCCCAGTGAGAGTCAGTACCTTCAGGAGAGGAGGGGACCCGTACCCCAGTAAGAGTTAACACCTTCAGGAGAGGAGGGGACCCGTACCCCAGTGAGAGTCAGCACCTTCAGGAGAGGAGGGGACCCGTACCCCAGTGAGAGTCAGCACCTTCAGGAGAGGAGGGGACCCGTACCCCAGTGAGAGTCAGCACCTTCAGGAGAGGTTGGGACCCTTATCCCAGTGAGAGTCAGTACCTTCAGGAGAGGAGGGGACCCGTACCCCAGTGAGAGTCAGCACCTTCAGGAGAGGAGGGGACCCGTACCCCAGTGAGAGTCAGCACCTTCAGGAGAGGAGGGGACCCGTACCCCAGTGAGAGTCAGCACCTTCAGGTGAGGAGGGGACCCATACCCCAATGAGTGTCAGCACCTTCAGGTGAGGAGGGGACCCATACCCCAATGAGTGTCAGCACCTTCAGGAGAGGAGGGGACCCGTACCCCAGTGAGAGTCAGCACCTTTAGGAGAGGAGGGGACCCCAGTGAGTGTCAGCACCTTTAGGAGAGGAGGGGACCCGTACCCCAGTGAGAGTCAGCACCTTCAGGAGAGGAGGGGACCCGTACCCCAGTGAGAGTCAGCACCTTCAGGAGAGGAGGGGATCCGTACCCCAGTGAGAGTCAGCACCTTCAGGAGAGGAGGGGACCCGTACCCCAGTGAGAGTCAGCACCTTCAGGAGAGGAGGGGACCCGTACCCCAGTGAGAGTCAGCACCTTCAGGAGAGGAGGGGATCCGTACCCCAGTGAGAGTCAGCACCTTCAGGAGAGGAGGGGACCCGTACCCCAGTGAGAGTCAGCACCTTCAGGAGAGGAGGGGACCCGTACCCCAGTGAGAGTCAGCACCTTTAGGAGAGGAGGGGATCCCAGTGAGTGTCAGCACCTTCAGGAGAGGAGGGGACCCGTACCCCAGTGAGAGTCAGCACCTTCAGGAGAGGAGGGGACCCGTACCCTAGTGAGTGTCAGTACCTTCAGGAGAGGAGGGGATCCCAGTGAGTGTCAGCACCTTCAGGAGAGGAGGGGACCCGTACCCCAGTGAGAGTCAGTACCTTCAGGAGAGGAGGGGATCCCAGTGAGTGTCAGCACCTTCAGGAGAGGAGGGGACCCGTACCCCAGTGAGAGTCAGCACCTTCAGGTGAGGAGGGGACCCATACCCCAATGAGTGTCAGCACCTTCAGGTGAGGAGGGGACCCATACCCCAATGAGTGTCAGCACCTTCAGGAGAGGAGGGGACCCGTACCCCAGTGAGAGTCAGCACCTTTAGGAGAGGAGGGGACCCCAGTGAGTGTCAGCACCTTTAGGAGAGGAGGGGACCCGTACCCCAGTGAGAGTCAGCACCTTCAGGAGAGGAGGGGACCCGTACCCCAGTGAGAGTCAGCACCTTCAGGAGAGGAGGGGATCCGTACCCCAGTGAGAGTCAGCACCTTCAGGAGAGGAGGGGACCCGTACCCCAGTGAGAGTCAGCACCTTCAGGAGAGGAGGGGACCCGTACCCCAGTGAGAGTCAGTACCTTCAGGAGAGGAGGGGACCCGTACCCCAGTGAGTGTCAGCACCTTCAGGAGAGGAGGGGACCCGTACCCCAGTGAGAGTCAGCACCTTCAGGAGAGGAGGGGACCCGTACCCTAGTGAGTGTCAGTACCTTCAGGAGAGGAGGGGATCCCAGTGAGTGTCAGCACCTTCAGGAGAGGAGGGGACCCGTACCCCAGTGAGAGTCAGCACCTTCAGGAGAGGAGGGGACCCGTACCCCAGTGAGAGTCAGCACCTTCAGGAGAGGAGGGAACCCGTACCCCAATGAGTGTCAGCACCTTCAGGTGAGGAGGGGACCCATACCCCAATGAGTGTCAGCACCTTCAGGTGAGGAGGGGACCCATACCCCAATGAGTGTCAGCACCTTCAGGAGAGGAGGGGACCCGTACCCCAATGAGTGTCAGCTCCTTCAGGAGAGGAGGGGACCCATACCCCAATGAGTGTCAGCACCTTCAGGTGAGGAGGGGACCCATACCCCAATGAGTGTCAGCACCTTCAGGAGAGGAGGGGACCCGTACCCCAATGAGTGTCAGCTCCTTCAGGTGAGGAGGGGACCCATACCCCAATGAGTGTCAGCACCTTCAGGTGAGGAGGGGACCCATACCCCAATGAGTGTCAGCACCTTCAGGAGAGGAGGGGACCCATCCCCAGTGAGAGTCAGCACCTTGAGGAGAGGAGGGGACCCGTCCCCAGTGAAAGTCAGCACCTTCAGGAGAGGAGGGAACCGTACCCCAGTGAGTCAGCACATTCAGGAGAGGAGGGAACCCATACCCCAGTGAGAGACAGCACCTTGAGGAGAGGAGGGGACCCGTACCCCAGTGAGAGTCCGCACCTTCAGGAGAGGAGGGGACCCAGTGAGTGCCAGCACCTTCAGAAGAGGAGGGGACCCATACCCCAATGAGTGTCAGCCCCTTCAGGAGAGGAGGGCACCCGTACCCCAGTGAGAGTCAGCACCTTCAGGAAAGGAGGGCACCCCAGTGAGAGTCAGCACCTTCAGGAGAGGAGGGGACCCATACCTCAGTGAAAGTCAGCACCTTCAGGAGGAGGGGACCCGTACCCCAGTGAGAGTCAGCACCTTCAGGAGAGGCGGGGACCTGTACCCCAGTGAGAGTCAGCACCTTCAGGAGTGGAGGGGACCCCTACCCCAGTGAGAGTCAGTACCTTCAGGAGAGGAGGGGACCCGTACCCCAGTAAGAGTTAACACCTTCAGGAGAGGAGGGGACCCGTACCCCAGTGAGAGTCAGTACCTTCAGGAGAGGAGGGGACCCGTACCCCAGTGAGAGTCAGTACCTTCAGGAGAGGAGGGGACCCGTACCCCAGTGAGAGTTAGCACCTTCAGGAGAGGAGGGGACCTGTACCCCAGTGAGAGTCAGCACCTTCAGGAGGGGAGGGGACCTGTACCCCAGTGAGAGTTAGCACCTTCAGGAGAGGAGGGAACCGCAGTGTGAGTCAATACCTTCAGGAGAGGAGGGGACCTGTACCCCAGTGAGTATGCACATTCAGGAGAGGAGGGGACCCGTACCCCAGTGAGAGTCAGTACCTTCAGGAGAGGAGGGGACCCGTCCCCCAGTGAGAGTCAGTACCTTTAGGAGAGGAGGAGACCCCTACCCCAGTGAGAGTCAGCACCTTCAGGAGAGGAGGGGACCCGTCCCCCAGTGAGAGTCAGTACCTTCAGGAGAGGAGGGAACCGCAGTGAGAGTCGGTACCTTCAGGAGAGGAGGGGACCTGTACCCCAGTGAGAGTCAGTACCTTCAGGAGAGGAGGGGACCCGTACCCCAGTGAGAGTTAGCACCTTCAGGAGAGGAGGGGACCTGTACCCCAGTGAGAGTCAGCACCTTCAGGAGGGGAGGGGACCTGTACCCCAGTGAGAGTTAGCACCTTCAGGAGAGGAGGGAACCGCAGTGTGAGTCAATACCTTCAGGAGAGGAGGGGACCTGTACCCCAGTGAGAGTCAGTACCTTCAGGAGAGGAGGGGACCCGTCCCCCAGTGAGAGTCAGTACCTTTAGGAGAGGAGGAGACCCCTACCCCAGTGAGAGTCAGCACATTCAGGAGAGGAGGGGACCCGTACCCCAGTGAGAGTCAGTACCTTCAGGAGAGGAGGGGACCCGTCCCCCAGTGAGAGTCAGTACCTTTAGGAGAGGAGGAGACCCCTACCCCAGTGAGAGTCAGCACCTTCAGGAGAGGAGGGGACCCGTCCCCCAGTGAGAGTCAGTACCTTCAGGAGAGGAGGGAACCGCAGTGAGAGTCGGTACCTTCAGGAGAGGAGGGGACCTGTACCCCAGTGAGTAAGCACATTCTGGAGAGGAGGGGACCCGTACCCCAGTGAGAGTTTGCACCTTCAGGAGAGGAGGGGACCCGTACCCCAGTGAGAGTCAGCACCTTCAGGAGAGGAGGGAACCGCAGTGAGAGTCAGTACCTTCAGGAGAGGAGGGGATCTGTACCCCAGTGAGAGTTAGCACCTTCAGGAGAGGAGGGGACCCGTACCCCAGTGAGAGTCAGCACCATCAGGAGAGGAGGGGACCTGTACCCCTGTGAGAATCAGCACCTTCAGGAGAGGAGGGGACCCGTACCCCAGTTAGAGTCAGTACCTTCAGGAGAGGAGGGGACCCCAGTGAGAATCAGCACCATCAGGAGAGGAGGGGACCCGTACCCCAGTGAGAGTCAGCACCTTCAGGAGAGGAGGGGACCCCAGTTAGAGTCAGCACATTCAGGAGAGGAGGGACCCGTACCCTCGTGAGAGTTAGCACCTTCAGGAGAGGAGGGGACCCCTACCCCTGTGAGAATCAGCACATTCAGGAGAGGAGGGGACCTGTACCCCAGTGAGAATCAGCACCTTCAGGAGAGGAGAGGAATTGTGAGGGAGGTGGAGGTCTTTTTAAACTGTTCTTGTATTTTAGACCAAACTCATTTGTGATAATCCTGGCAACCCGAGTGATCCACTGTAACTCAGACACTCCCGAGGAGATGCATCACTGGATATCCCTGCTTCAGAAGTCCAAGGGAGACGCTATCGGTGATGGACAAGAATTCATTGTTCGAGGTAAGTAGGTAAGGATTAGTGAGGAAATGTTGGGAGATGGGAGAGAACAGCTGAGAGTGAGGGAGTAAGATTCTAAACCCAGGAAAGGCGGAGCTGGCCGTACAGATTGGGTGCGCAAAGGATGATGGAGGCAGGCATGGTGAAATGGTAGATGGTGGGAGTGCGTCTCTGGGGTTGGGACAGGGCTCCTAATCCAGTGAGACTTGCTGCATGAATCTGTCCTTGGAGTCACAGCCAATGTGGCCATGCAGCAATCCAAAAGTCCCTGCTCAATCCATGCTCAAGTCAGGCCCTTCATTTTATTCATTCATGGGATGTGGGTGTCACTGGCCAGGCCAGCATTTATTGCCCATCCCTAATTGCCCTTGAGAAGGTGCTGGTGAGCTGCCTTCTTGAACCGTTGCAGTCCGTGTAGGGTAGGTACACCCACAGTGCTGTTAGGAAGGGAGTTCCAGGATTTTGACCCAGTGACAGTGAAGGAACGGCGATATAGTTCCAAGACAGGATGGTGTGTGACTTGGAGGGAAACTTGCAGGTGGTGGTGTTCCCATGTATTTGCTGCTCTTGTCCTTCTAGAGGTCGTGGGTTTGGAAGGTGCTGTCTAAGGAGCCTTGGTGAGTTGCTGCAGTGCATCTTGTAGATGGTACACACTGCTGTCACTGTGCGTCGGTGGTGTAGGGAGTGAATGTTTGTAGATGGGGTGTCAATCAAGCGGGCTGCTTTGTCCTGGATGGTGTCGAGCTTCTTGAGTGTTGTTGGAGCTGCACCCATCCAGGCAAGTGGAGAGTATTCCATCACACTCCTGACTTGTGCCTTGTTGATGGTGGACAGGCTTTGGGGAGTCAGGAGGTGAGTTACTCACTGCAGAATTCCCAGCCTCTGACCTGCTCTTGTAGCCACGGCATTTATGTGGCTGGTCCAGTTCAGTTTCCAGTCAATGGTAACCCTCAGGATGTTGATAGTGGGGGATTCAGTGATGGTAATGCCATCATGGTAATGGTGATGGTTTCCTATTCTTGCCCTGAACTGGATGGGGCGGCACGGTGGCACAGTGGTTAACACTGCAACCTCATAGCTCCAGCGACCCGGGTTCAGGTTGGGTCCTGCCTGTGCAGAGTTTGCAAGTTCTCCCTGTGACCATGTGGGTTTTCGCCGGGTGCTCTGGTTTCCTTTCACAGCCAAAGACTTGCAGGTTGATCGGTAAATTGGCCATTGTAAATTGCCCCTTGTGTAGGTATGTGGTAGGAGAATTGTGGGGATGTGGGAGGGAATATGGCATTAATCTTCTTCTTTGGCCTCCTTGTCTCGAGAGACAATGGGTAAGCGCCTGGATGTGGTCAGTGGTTTGTGAAGCAGCGCCTGGAGTGGCTATAAAGGCCAATTCTAGAGTGACAGACTCTTCCACAGATGCTACAGATAAAATCGGTTGTCGGGGCTGTTACACAGTTGGCTCTCCCCTTGCACCTCTGTCTTTTTTCCTTCCAACTGCTAAGTCTATTCGACTTGCCACACTTTAGTCCCACCTTTATGGCTGCCCGCTAGCTCGCACTGACTCCCACAACTTGTGATCAGTGTCACAGGACTTCATGTCGCGTTTGCAGACGTCTTTAAAGCGGAGACATGGACGGCCGGTGGGTCTGATACCAGTGACGAGCTCGCTGTACAATGTGTCCTTGGGGATCCTGCCATCTTCCATGCAGCTCACATGGCCAAGTGGTCGGGAATATGGGATTCATGTAGGATTAGTTTGAATGGGTGGTTGATGGTCGCCGCAGACTTGGTGGGCCGAAGGGCCTGTTTCAGTTCTGTATCTCTCTATGACTCTAAATGTCAAGGGGAGATGGTTAGATTCTCTTGGAGATGCTCATTGCCTGGAACTGATATGGTGCAAATATTACTTGCCGCTTATCAGTCCAAGGCTGAATGTTGACCAGGTCTTGCTGCATGCGGGCATGGACTGCTTCAGTATCTGAGGAGTTGCGAATGGTACAGAACACTGTGCAACCATCACTGAACATCCCCACTTATGACCTTATGTTGAAGCAGCTGAAGATGGTTGGGTTGAGGACACTACCCTGAGGAACCTCTGCAGCGATGTTCTGGGCTGAGATGATTGACCTCTAACAACCACAACCATCTTTCTTTGTGCTGGGTATGACTCCAACCAGTGGAGAGTTTCCCCCCAATTTCCATTGACTTCAATTTTGCTGGGGCTCCTTGATGCCATTTTGAGTCAAATGCTGCCTTGTGTGTCTTGGAGGGGAACATGCAGTTGGTGGTGTTCCCATGCATCTGCTGCCTTTGTCCCAGGTGGTAGAGGTCACGGGTTTGGAAGGTGCTGTCGAAGGAGGTGTGGCTCTCCGCTTCTACCTTGAACAGAGGCCCAACCAGTCCCCATCCACCACCACCCTCCTCTGCCTGGCTGAACTTGTTCTCACATTGGACAACTTCTCCTTCAACTCCACTCACTTCCTTCAAATAAAAGATTTCGCTATGGGTACCCACATGGGTCCTAGCTATGCCTGTCTTTTTGTGGGTTATGTCAATCATTTCTTTTTCCAGTCCTAGTCAGGCCCCCTCCCCCAACTCTTTTTTCGGTACATTGATGACTGTATCGGTGCCGTTTCCTGCTCCCGCCCTGAACTGAAAACTTTATCAACTTTGCTTCCAATTTCCATCCTTCTCTCACCTTTACATGGTCCATCTCCGACACTTCCCTTCCCTTCCTCGACTTCTCTGTCTCCATCTCTGGGGATAGACCGTCCACTAATATCCATTATAAGCCCACCGACTCCCCCAGTTACCTCGACTACACTTCCTCACACTCTGTTTCCTGTAAGGATTCCATTCCATTCTCCCAGTTTCTCCGTCTCCAACGTATCTATTCTGATGATTCAACCTTCCACAACAGCGCTTCTTTCTCCTCAACCGAGGATTTCCTCCCACTGTGGTTGACAGGGCCCTCGACCACGTCCGACCCATTTCCTGCACCTCTGCCCTCACCCCTTCCCCTCCCTCCCAGAACCAGGACAGAGATCCCCTTGTCCTCACTTTCCACCCAACCAGCCTCCACATCAATAGGATCATCCTCTGCCATTTCCACCACCTCCAGCGTGATGCCACTACCAAACACCTCTTCCCCTCCCCTCTCCGTCAGCATTCTTAAGGAATTGTTCCCTCTGTGACACTCATAGAAGCATAGAAAGTTTAAGGCACAAAAAGAGGCCACTTGGCCCATCATGTCTGTGCCGGCCAGAAAACGATCCACCTATTCTAATCCCACCTTCCAGCATTTGGTCCATAGCCCTGAAGATTACAGCACTTGAGGTGCATATCCAGACTCCTTTTGAATGAGTTGAGGGTCTCTGCCTCAACTACCCTTTCAGGCAGTGAGTTCCAGACCATCACCACCCTCTGGGTGAAAAAGTTTTTCTCTAATTTTTCTACCAATCACTTTAAACCTATGCCCCATCAGCACAGACCTCTCTGCAATGGTGAATAGACCCTTCACCTCCACTCTATCCAGGCCCCTCACAATTTTGTACAGTTCAGATCTCCCCTCAGCCTTCTCTGTTCCAAGGAGAACAACCCCAGCCTATCCAATCTTTCCTCATAGCTGCATTTTTCCAGTCCTTGCAACATCCTCGTAAATCTCCTCTGTACCCTCTCTAGTGCAATTACATCCTTTCTGTAATGAGGTGACCAGAACTGCACACAGTACTCAAGTTGTGGCCTAACCAATGAGTTATACAGTTCCAGCATAACCTCCCTGCTCTTATATGCAATACCTCGGCTAATAAAGGAAAGGATTCCATATGCCTTCTTAACCACCTTATCGACCTGTCCTGCTACCTTCAGGGATCTATGGACATTCACTCCAAGGTCCCTCACTGCCTCTACACTTCTCAGTATTTTCCCATTAATCGTGTATTCCTTTGTCTTGTTTGACCTCCCCAAATGCATCACCTCACACTTCTCCAAGTTGAATTCCGTTTGTCACTTTTCTGCCCATCTGACCAGACCATCAATATCTTCCTGCAGCCTACAGCTACCCTCCTCGCTATCTACCACATGGCCAATCTTTGTGTCGTCTGCAAACTTCTTGATCATGCCTCCTACATTACAACCAAATCGTTAATATATACCACAAAAAGCAGGGGATCCAGTACTGAGCCCTGCGGAACACCACTGGAAACAGCCCTCCAGTCGCAAAAACACCCGTCAACAATTACACTTTGTTTCCTGCCACTAAGCCAATTTAGTATCCACCTTGCTGGATTTCCCTGGATCCCATGGGATTTTATTTTTTTAACCAGTCTGCCATGTGGGACCTTGTCAAAAGCCTTGCTAAAATCCATGTAGACCACATCAACTGCACTACCCTCATCTATCTTCCTTGTTACTTCTTCAAAAAATTCGATCAAGTTGGTCAGACGAGATCTTCCCTTAACAAATCCATCCTTGATTAACCTGTGCCTTTCCAAGTGACAGTTTATCTTGTCTCTCAGAATAGATTTCAGTAATTTGCTCACTACTGAGGTTAGACTGACTGGTCTGTAATTATTCGGTCTATCCCTCACTCCCTTTTTAAACAGAGGTAAAACGTTAGCAGTTCTCCAATCTTCTGGCACCACACCTGGATCCAGTGAGGACTGGAAAATGATGGTCAGACCTTCTGCTATTTCCTCTTGCTTCTTTTAACAGTCTAGGGTACATTTCATCTGGTCCACTCCTCCATCATCCCCAACACCTCGTCCCCCTCCCATGGCACCTTCCCATGCAATCAGAGGAGGTGTAACACCTGCCCTTTTACCTCTTCTCCTCTTGCCATCCAAGGCCCCAAACACTCCTTCCAGGTGAAGCAATGATTTACTTGTACTTCATTCAATTTAGTATAGTGTATTCGCTGCTCACAATGTGGTCTCCTCTACATTTTGGAGCCCAAATGCAGATTGGGTGATTGCTTTGCGTAACGCCTTCACTCAGTCCACAAGCATGACCCCAAGCTTCCAGTTGCTTGTTATTTTAATTCACCACCCTGTTCCCATGCCAACATGTCTGCCTTTGGCGTGTTCCAGTGAACATCAACGCAAGCTCGACGAGCAGCACCTGATCTTCCGATTACACACTCTACATTGAGTGCAACAATTTCAGAGCATGACTGGCCTTTTTTTATTGTTATTTTATTTTATTCTATTTTAATCATGTGCCTGCCTTAAACTTTATTTTTCAAGTTTGTGCTTTTGGACCTCTGTTCATTACTCTGCCATTAACACTCTCTCTGCACTAATGCTTTGACTTTCACAACAACCATTAACACTCTCTTTACCTTTGTCCAGTGACATCTTTGTCATTTCATCTCTCCTGCCCTCTGCCCTATCACACAAATTCCCTTTTATTCATTTGCCCACCAGCCCCCCTCACCCCACCCGCTTCACTTGCTTAAAATCTATTACATTTCTAACCTTTGCCAGTTCTGAAGAAGGGCCATTGACCTGTAACATTAACTCTGTTTCTCTCTCCACTGACGCTGCCAGACCTGCTGAGTATTTCCAGCACTTTCTGTTTTTATTTCTGTCTACCATCTGCTAAGGGCTGGAGAGGAATTTGCAGTGGGAAGGGGAGGATCCAGTTGTTGTGGTCCACGTGGGTATCAATGACATGGATAGGACTAGGAAAGAGGTTCTGTATAGGGAGTATGAGCTAGGGGCTAAATTAAAAAGCAGAACCTCAAAGGTAATAATCTCAGGATTACTACTTGAGCCACGAGCAAATTGGACTCCCCCTGCTTGAATGGCTTCCTGTACCATGGGCAGTTTGCTCATCCACCCTGTAGCCCCTGTTTTCGTCCCTCCACTTACTCCCCAATTCCCCCCTCTGCCCCATCACACCCCACCCCTCGCTCCCCCTCACCCCACCATCCCCTCTGTCCCCTCACTCCCCCACTCCTCTTCACCTTCACCCTACCAGCCCCCTCATTCGCCCTCTCCCACCCTGTCCTGCATTCCCCATCCCTCTCTCTATCTCAGTCTCTCCACCCAATTCCCTCTTTCCCCCACACTCTACACCCATCACTCACCCCTCAATCCCCCACCCCCTACCTCACCCCTACCTCGTACGCCAATCAGGTTGCCATGAAATCCAGCTGGAATTATAACCCAAAATCAATTGCCTCACACCCTCCTCCCAGACTGCTCCCTGACACCCCCTAAACCCATGGCCTTGTCCCTGACACCCCCTAAACCCATGGCCTTGTCCCTGAGACCGCCTAAACCCATGGCCTTGTTCCTGAGACCCCCAAACCCATTGCCTTGTCCCTGAGACCCCCTAAACCCATGGCCTTGTTCCTGAGACCGCCTAAACCCATGGTCTTGTCCCTGACACCCCCTAAACCCATGGCCTTGTCCTTCAGACCAACCAAACCCGTTGCCTTGTCCCTGAGACCCCTTAAACCCATGGCCTTGTCCCTGAGACCCCCTAAACCCATGGTCTTGTCCCTGACACCCCCTAAACCCATGGCCTTGTTCCTGAGACCGCCTAAACCCATGGCCTTGTTCCTGAGACCGCCTAAACCCGTGGTCTTGTCCTTCAGACCAACCAAACGCTTTGCCTTGTGCCTGAGACCCCGTAAACCCACGGCCTTGTCCCTGAGACCCCCCACTAAACCCATTGCCTTATTGTTCACCCTATAAACTCATTAACACTCTCCGATTCTCTAATTAGAATTAGAATTAGAATTAGAACATTACAGCGCAGTACAGGCCCTTCGGCCCTCGATGTTGCGCCGACCTGTGAAACCAGCTGACCTACACTATTCCATTTTCATCCATATCTATCCAATGACCACTTAAATGCCCTTAAAGTTGGCGAGTCTACTACTGCTGCAGGCAGGGCATTCCACGCCCCTACTACTCTGAGTAAAGAAACTACCTCTGACATCTGTCCTATATCTATCACCCCTCAACCTAAAGCTTTGTCCCCTCGTGTTTGCCATTACCATCCGAGGAAAAAGACTCTCACTATCCACCCTATCTAACCCTCTGATTATCTTATATGTCTCTATTAAGTCACCTCTCCTCCTCCTTCTCTCCAACGAAAACAACCTCAAGTCCCTCAGCCTTTCCTCGTAAGACCTTCCCTCCATACCAGGCAACATCCTAGTAAATCTCCTCTGCACCCTTTCCATAGCTTCCACATCCTTCCTATAATGCGGTGACCAGAACTGCACGCAATACTCCAGGTGCGGCCACACCAGAGTTTTGTACAGCGGCAGCATGACCTTGTGGCTCCGAAATTCGATCCCCCTACTAATAAAAGCTAACACACCATATGCCTTCTTAACAGCCCTATTAACCTGGGTAGCAACCTTCAGGGATTTATGCACCTGGACACCAAGATCTCTCTGTTCATCTACACTACCAAGAATCTTCCCATTGGCCCAGTACTCTGCATTCCTGTTACTCCTTCCAAAGTGAATCACCTCACACTTTTCCGCATTAAACTCCATTTGCCATCTCTCAGCCCAGCTCTGCAGACTATCTATGTCCCTCTGTACCCTACAGCATCCTTCGGCACTATCCACAACTCCACCGACCTTAGTGTCATCCGCAAATTTACTAACCCACCCTTCTACACCCTCTTCCAGGTCATTTATAAAAATGACAAACAGCAGTGGCCCCAAAACAGATCCTTGCGGTACACCACTAGTAACTAAACTCCAGGATGAACATTTGCCATCAACCACCACCCTCTGTCTTCTTTCAGCTAGCCAATTTCTGATCCAAAGCTCTAAATCACCTTCAACCCCATACTTCCGTATTTTCTGCAATAGCCTACCATGGGGAACCTTATCAAACGCCTTACTGAAATCCATATACACCACATCCACTGCTTTACCCTCATCCACCTGTTTGGTCACCTTCTCGAAAAACTCAATAAGGTTTGTGAGGCACGACCTACCTTTCACAAAACCGTGCTGACTATCGCTAATGAACTTATTCTTTTCAAGATGATTATAAATCCTATCTCTTGTAACCTTTTCCAACATTTTACCCACAACCGAAGTAAGGCTCACAGGTCTATAATTACCAGGGCTGTCTCTACTCCCCTTCTTGAACAAGGGGACAACATTTGCTATCCTCCAGTCTTCCGGCACTATTCCTGTCGACAATGACGACATAAAGATCAAGGACAAAGGCTCTGCAATCTCCTCCTTAGCTTCCCAGAGAATCCTAGGATAAATCCCATCTGGCCCAGGGGACTTATCTATTTTCACACTTTCCAAAATTGCTAACACCTCCTCCTTGTGAACCTCAATCCCATCTAGCCTAGTCGCCTGAATCTCAGTATTCTCCTCGACAACATTTTCTTTCTCCACTGTAAATACTGACGCAAAATATTCATTTAACGCTTCCCCTATCTCCTCTGATTCCACACACAACTTCCCACTACTATCCTTGATTGGCCCTAATCTAACTCTAGTCATTCTTTTATTCCTGATATACCTATAGAAAGCCTTCGGGTTTTCCCTGATCCTATCCGCCAATGACTTCTCGTGTCCTCTCCTTGCTCTTCCTGGCTCTCCCTTTAGATCCTTCCTGGCTAGCTTGTAACTCTCAAGCGCCCTAACTGAGCCTTCACGTCTCATCCTAACACAAGCCTTCTTCTTCCTCTTGACAAGCGCTTCAACTTCTTTAGTAAACCACGGCTCCCTCGCTCGACAACTTCCTCCCTGCCTCACAGGTACGTACTTATCAAGGACACGCAGTAGCTGCTCCTTGAATAAGCTCCACATTTCGATTGTGCCCATCCCCTGCAGTTTCCTTCCCCATCCTACGCATCCTAAATCTTGCCTAATCGCATCATAATTTCCTTTCCCCCAGCTATAATTCTTGCCCTGTGGTATATACCTGTCCCTGCCCATCGCTAAGGTAAACCTAACCGAATTGTGGTCACTATCACCAAAGTGCTCACCTACATCTAAATCTAACACCTGGCCGGGTTCATTACCCAGTACCAAATCCAATGTGGCATCGCCCCTGGTTGGCCTGTCTACATACTGTGTCAGAAAACCCTCCTGCACACACTGGACAAAAACTGACCCATCTAAAGTACTCGAACTATAGTATTTCCAGTCGATATTTGGAAAGTTAAAGTCCCCCATAACAACTACCCTGTTACTCTCGCTCCTGTCGAGAATCATCTTCGCTATCCTTTCCTCTATATCTCTGGAACTATTCGGAGGTCTATAGAAAACTCCCAACAGGGTGATCTCTCCTCTCCTGTTTCTAACCTCGGCCCATACTACCTCAGTAGACGAGTCCTCAAACGTCCTTTCTGCCGCCGTAATACTCTCCTTGATTAACAATGCCACACCCCCCCCTCTTTTACCATCTTCTCTGTTCTTACTGAAACATCGAAATCCCGGAACCTGCAACATCCATTCCTGCCCCTGCTCTACCCATGTCTCCGAAGTATCTGTCTGGGAGGCTGGCGATTGTGTTGGCATGTGTGGTTTCTGATTACCTGCAAGGGTCTCTCCCTCTCTCCCTGTGAGGAGGGTGTCTTTGCGCACGTGGGGTTCTGTGTACGGAGTCGGAGGCTGACCCCCTGTGTATGGTGTGGGGGAGGAGGGGGTTCTGTGTGCGGTGGGGTGTGTCTCCACACAAGGGGTGGGTCTCTGGTAAGGGGAGTCTCTCTGCATAGGGGGGGGTGGTCTGTGTGTGCAGAGGTGGGGGGAGTGAGGGTCTCTCAGTGTGGGGTCTCATGCTGACTCCTCTTGTCCTGCTTCAGGTTGGCTCCATAAAGAGATGCGAAGCAGTGGGAAAACGTCATCACTGAAACTGAAGAAACGCTGGTTTCTGCTGAACAACAACTCACTCGATTATTACAAATCTGCCGAGCGCAGCTCATCCAAGCTGGGAACCTTGGTACTGAACAGTCTCTGCTCCGTCATTCAACCAGACGATAAAACCTTCAGAGAAACAGGTGCTTGTAAAGGTGCAAAACCGTGAATCAGAGATAGATCCAGAACAGATATTCAGCAAATATCCAAATCCAGTGATTGATACCTTCACTCACCTAAACAGATCACTTTCCGATGAGACCACCACCACCAGCATCGGCGCGCAGGAGTGTTACTCCCGCAGCATCGGCGCGCAGGAGTGTTACTCCCGCAGCATCGGCGCGCAGGAGTGTTACTCCCGCAGCATCGGCGTCCAAGAGTGTTACTCCCGCAGCATCGGCGTCCAAGAGTGTTACTCCCGCAGCATCGGCGTCCAAGAGTGTTACTCCCGCAGCATCGGCGCGCAGGAGTGTTACTCCCGCAGCATCGGCGCGCAGGAGTGTTACTCCCGCAGCATCGGCGCGCAGGAGTGTTACTCCCGCAGCATCGGCGCCCAAGAGTGTTACTCCCGCAGCATCGGCGTCCAAGAGTGTTACTCCCGCAGCATCGGCGCGCAGGAGTGTTACTCCCGCAGCATCGGCGCGCAGGAGTGTTACTCCCGCAGCATCGGCGCCCAAGAGTGTTACTCCCGCAGCATCGGCGCGCAGGAGTGTTACTCCCGCAGCATCGGCGCGCAGGAGTGTTACTCCCGCAGCATCGGCGCGCAGGAGTGTTACTCCCGCAGCATCGGCGCGCAGGAGTGTTACTCCCGCAGCATCGGCGCGCAGGAGTGTTACTCCCGCAGCATCGGCGCGCAGGAGTGTTACTCCCGCAGCATCGGCGCGCAGGAGTGTTACTCCCGCAGCATCGGCGCGCAGGAGTGTTACTCCCGCAGCATCGGCGCCCAAGAGTGTTACTCCCACAGCATCGGCGTCCAAGAGTGTTACTCCCGCAGCATCGGCGCGCAGGAGTGTTACTCCCGCAGCATCGGCGCGCAGGAGTGTTACTCCCGCAGCATCGGCGCGCAGGAGTGTTACTCCCGCAGCATCGGCGCGCAGGAGTGTTACTCCCGCAGCATCGGCGCGCAGGAGTGTTACTCCCGCAGCATCGGCGTCCAAGAGTGTTACTCCCGCAGCATCGGCGCGCAGGAGTGTTACTCCCGCGGCGTCGGCGCGCAGGAGCGTTACTCCCGCGGCGTCGGCGTGCCCGGGTGCGTTACTCCCGCGGCGTCGGCGTGCCCGGGTGCGTTACTCCCGCGGCGTCGGCGTGCCCGGGTGCGTTACTCCTGCGGCGTCGGCGTGCCCGGGTGCGTTACTCCCGCGGCGTCAGCGTGCCCGGGTGCGTTACTCCCACAGCGTCAGCGACTATAATATGATAGAATTTTACATTATGTTTGAAAGTGAGGTAAATGAATCTGAAGCCAGGGTGTTAAATTTGAACAAAGGAAATTATGAAGGTATGAGGGGCAAATTGGCTGAGAAAGGTTTGGAAAATACATTGAAAGGTGTGACAGTGTACAGGCAATGGATAGTCTTCAAAAGACATTCCTTCAAGGCACAAAAACCCCAAAAGTAAAGGCAGTCAACTGTGGATAACAAAGGAAGTTAAGGATTGTATAAGATTAAAAGAAAAGGCATTTAAATTTTCCAGGAATAGCAGTAAACCTGAGGATTGGGAAGATTTTAGAATACAGCAAAGGAGGACCAAGAAACTGATAAAGAAAAGGAGAATAGATATGAATGTAAGCTAGCATAAAATATAAAAACGGACTGTAAAAGCTTCTATAGGTACATAAAAAGGAAACGTTTGGCTAAGACAAATGTGAGTCCATTACAGGCAGAGTCAGGAGAATTTATAATGGGGAATAGAGAAATGGCAGAGAAACTAAATGAACACTTTGTGTCTGTCTTCTCTGAGGAAGATGCAAGAAATCTCCCAGAATTAGAGATCCAAGGGATTAGGGAGTATGAGGAATTGAAGGAAATTAGGATGAGTAAGAAAGCTGTATCATAGAAATTAATGGGGCTGAATGTTGATAAGTCCCCGGGACCTGATATTCTACATCCCAGAGTGTTGAAAGAGGTAGCTATGGAGATAGTGAATGCATTGGTGATCATCTTCCAAAATTCTATAGATTCTGGAGCGGTTCCTGCAGATTGGAAGGTCGCAAATGTCACCCCACTATTTAATAAAGGAGTGAGAGAGAAAACAGGGAATTACAGACCTGTTAGCATTACATCAGTCATTGGGAAAATGCTCGAATCTATTCTAAAGGATGTGATAAATGGACACTTGGATAATAATGATCTGATTGGGCATAGTCAACGTGGATTTATGAAAGGGAAATCATGTTTGATGAACCTGTTGGAGTTTTTTGAGGATGTTACGAACAGAATTGATAAAGGAGAGTTAGTGGACGTGTATACTTGGATTTTCAGTAGGCTTTTGATAAAGTCCCCCACAGGAGGTTGGTTAGCAAAATTAAAGCACATGGGATAGGAGGTAATATACTGGCATGGATTAGGGATTGGTTAACAGGCAGAAAACACAGAGTAGGAATAAATGGGTCATTCCCGCATTGGCAGGCTGTGACTAGTGGGGTACCTCAGGGAACTGTGCTTGGGACTCAGCTGTTCAGAATATATATCAATGACCAAATGTAATATTTCCAAATTCGCAGATGAGACTAAACTAGGTGGGAATGTGTGTTGTGAGGAAGTTGCAAAGTGGTTTCAAGGGGATTTGGACAGACTTATTGAGTGGGCAAGAATGTGGCAGATGGAATATAACGTGGAAAAATGTGAGGTTATCCACTTTGGTAGGAGGAATAGATGTGCAGAGTATTTCTTAAATGGTATGAGATTAGAAAGTGTAGATGTACAAAGGGACCTGGGTGTCCTTGTCAATAAGTCACTGAAAGCTAACAGGCAGGAGCAGCAAGCTATTAAGAAGGCTAATGGTAGCCAGAGAGAGAGAGAAAGAGAAAACACAGTGGGAGCAGAGCTTTAAAAAGTATGCCAAAAGGAACAGAGAGATCGAGAGAGAGATCGAGAGAGAGATCGAGAGAGAGATCGAGAGAGAGAGCGAGAGAGAGAGCGATTTAAGGGAGTAAAAACAGAGAAAAAAAACCAAGAGTGACATCATAGGAAAACTAAGTTCATTGGTTGGTAAGTAATTGCTAGTTGAATTACCTATTCAAAGTTGATTTTAAATTAAAGGTGAATAGGAGAAATATTTTACAGATTAAAAACTAGAGACCAGTCGGAAATTTAAAAAAACAAATTAAAATCTAATATAATAAAATAAAGATGCAGGGCCAGGTGATGTGTTGTACCTGCATGATGTGGGAGCTGGTGGACCCCATTGTGGTTCCTGGTGAACACATCTGTAGCAAGTGTTGGCTGCTCGAGGAACTCCGGCTCAGAGTTGATGAGCTGGAGTCTGAGCTTCAGACACTGCGACACATCAGGGAAGGGGAGAGTTACCTGGATGCTGTGTTTCAGGAGACAGTCACACCCTTTAGATTAACTACCTTGAATTTGGCCAGTGGTCAGGGACAGGAGGGTGTGACTATGAGTGAGACAGGTAGAGGGATCCAGAAGGTAGTGCTGCAGGAGCCCCAGCCATTGTCCTTGTCCAACAGGTTTGAGATTCTTGCTCCCTGTGTGGACAAGAGCAGAGAGGATGAGCAAACTGACCACAGCACCGTGGTACAGGGAGCCATTCAAGTGGGGGGAGAAAAGAGAAATGTAGTCACAATCAGGGATAGTATATTTAGGGGCATAGACACTGTACTCTGTGGCCAGGATCGAGAGTCCCGAAGGCTGTGTTGCCTACCTGGTGTCAGGGTTCGGGATATCTCATCTGGGCTGCAGAGGAACTTGGAGTGGGAGCGGAAAGATCCAGTTGTCATGGTCCACGTAGGTACCAACGATATAGGTAGAACAAAGATAGAGGTTCTGCTGAGGAAATATGAGCAGCTAGGGGCTAAATTAAAAAGCAGAACCAAAAAGGTAATAATCACCAGATTGCTACCTGAGCCACGAGCAAATTGGCCCAGGGTCAATAAGATTAAAGAGGTAAATGCCTGGCTCAAAGATTGGTGTGGGAAAAATGGGTTCGAATTCGTGGGGCATTGGCACCAGTACTGGGGAAGGAGGGAGCTGTTCCGATGGGATGGGCTCCATCTGAATCATGCTGGGACCAGAGTCCTGGCGAATCGCATAACTAGGGCTTTAAACTAAATAGTGGGGGGGAGGGTTCAGTTGAATGGAAAATTAGGAAGTTAAAGTTAAAGGAGAAGGTCGGAGTGCAGGTTAGTGATGAGGCTCTTTGTTACCAGAAAATAAAAGGTAGGGACAGAATGTGTGAACGTCATATTGCACCAAGGAATCATACAAGAGTAGGGAAATTTGATAATAGAACAAACTTAAAGGCTTTGTATCTGAATGCACGAAGCAATCGGAATAAAATTAATGAATTAACAGCGCAAATAGAGATGAATGGGTATCATTTAGTGGCGATTACTGAGACGTGGTTGCAGGGAAACCAGGTTTGGGAATTGAATATCCAAGGGTAATCAGTATTTCGGAAGGATAGACAGGAAGGAAAAGGAGGTGGTGTAGCTTTGTTAGTGAAGGAAGAGAACAGTGCTGTCGTGAGAAACGATATAGGCACTGGAGATCAAGACATAGAATCAGTCTGGGTAGAAATAAGAAATAGCAAGGGAAAGAAGTCCCTGGTGGGAGTAATCTATAGGTCCCCAAATAGTAGTTCCACAGTGGGGCACAGTATAAATCAGGAAATACTGGGGGCTTGTAAGAAAGGTACGGCAATAATCATGGGTGATTTTAATATGCATATAGACTGGATTAATCATATTGGCAAGGGTAGCTTCGAGGGAGAGTTCATTGAATGTATTAGAGATTGTTTTCTGGAGCATTATGTTGTGGAAGCAACCAGGGAGCAGGCTATTCTAGATTTGGTATCATGTAATGAGGTGGGATTAATTAATGATCTCATAGTTAATAATAAATGATCTCCAGGGAAGAGTGATCATAGCATGCTAGAATTTCAAATTCAGTTCAAGGGCGAGAAACTGGAGTCCCACACTAGCATTCTGGAGTTAAACAAAGGTAATTACATAGGCATGAGGACAGATTTGGCCCCAGTGGACTGGGCAGGAAGACTAAAAGGTAGGACAGTTGATGAGCAGTGGCAGATGTTTAAGGCGATGTTCAATTCCTCCCAACTAAAATATATTCCAGAGAGGAAGAAAGATTGTAAGAGGGGGAAAACATCCATGGCTAAGCAAGGAAGTTAAGGATAACATAAAGACAAAAACTAAGGCATACCTTATTGCAAAGGCCAGTGGCAGGCTGGAAGATTGGGCAACTTTTAAAGATCAACAAAGGGTTACTAAAAAGTAATAAAAAGAGCAACGGTAAATTATGAAAGAAAACTAGTGCAATATATAAAAACAGATAGCAAAAGTTTCTATAAGTATATAAAAGGGAAGAGAGTAGCTAAAGTGAATGTTGGTCCCTTGGAGGATGAGACTGGGGAGTTAATAGAAGGGGAGACAGAAATGGCGGAGACACTAAATCAGTATTTTGCCTCAGTTTTCACGGTGGAGGACATTAGTACCATCCCAATAGTAACAGGAAATGCAGAGGTTATAGAAAGGGAGGAACTTAGAACAATCGTCATCACTAGGGAAAAAGTACTGAGCAAACTATTGGGATTGAAGGCAGACAAGACCCCAGGGCCTAATGACCTACATCCTAGGGTCTTAAAGGAAGTGGCTGCAGAGATTGTAGATCCATTGGTTATAATATTCCAAAATTCCCTGGATGCGGGAAAGGTTCCAGTGGATTGGAAAAGTGCTAATATAACACCCTTATTCAAAAAGGGAGGGAGGCAGAAAGTAGGAAACTACAGACCAGTTTGTTTAACATCTGTCGTTGGGAAATTGTTAGAATCCATTATTAAGGAAGTAATAACAGGACATTTAGAAAGTCAAAACGCAATCCATCAGAGTCAGCATGGTTTTATGAAGGGTAAATCGTGTTGGACTAATTTTCTAGAGTTCTTCGAAGCTGTAACAAGTAAAGTGGATAATGGGGATCCTGTAGATGTAGTATATCTGGACTTCCAGAAGGCATTTGATAAGGTGCCGCACAAAAGGTTAATACGCAAGGTAAGTTCACATGGGGTGAGGGGCAATTTATTAGCTTGGATAGAGGATTGGCTAACCAACAGAAAACAGAGAGTTGGGATAAATGGGTCTTTTTCTGGTTGGCAAGATGTAACTAGTGGGGTGCCACAGGGTTCGGTCCTCGGGCCCCAACTATTTACAATCTATATTAATGACTTGGATGCAGGGATAGAAGGTACAATAGCCAAATTTGCAGATGACACTAAAATAGGTGGAATAGTAAGTTACAATAAAGCAATAAGAAATTTACAAATGGATATGGATAGGTTAGATAAATGGGCCAAAATTTGGCAGATGGATTTTAACGTGGATAAGTGTGAGGTTATCCATTTTGATCGGAAGAATAGAAAGGCAAATTATTATCTAAATGGAGAGAAACTTCAGAGTGCTTCGGTGCAGAGGGATCTGGGTGTCCTCATGCATGAATTGCAGAAAACTAGTATGCAGGTAATAAGGAAGGCAAATGGAATTTTGGCATTTATTGCTAAAGGAATAGAATATAAAAGTAGGGAAGTGTTGCTGCAACTGTACAAGGCATTAGTGAGACCGCACCTGGAGTATTGCGTACAGTTTTGGTCCCCTTACTTGAGGAGGGATGTAGTTGCATTGGAGGCAGTTCAGATGAGGTTCACTAGATTGATTCAGAGATGAGGGGTTTGTCTTATGAAGCGAGATTGAGCAGTTTAGGCCTTTACTCTCTAGAGTTTAGAAGAATGAGAGGAGATCTAATTGAGGTATATAAGATAATTAAGGGGATTGACAAAGTCTATGTAGCGAGGATGTTTCCTCTGATGGGGCAATCTAGAACGAAAGGTCATAGTTTTAGGATAAGGGGTAGCAGATTTAAAACAGAGATGAGGAGAAATTACTTCTCTCAAAGGGTCGTGAGTCTGTGGAATTCACTACCCCAGAGTGCGGTGGATGCCGGGACATTAGGTAAATTTGAGGAAGAGATTGACAGATTTTTAATTAGTAATGGGTTGAAGGGTTATGGAGAACGGGCAGGAAAGTGGAGTTGAGGCCGAAATGAGATCAGTCATGATCATATTGAATGGCGGAGCAGGCTCAAGGGGCTGAATTGCCTACTCCTGCTCCCAGTTCTTATGTTAGCCTTTATTGCAAGAGGATTTGAGTACAGGAGTAGTGAAATCTTGCTTCAATTGTATAGAACCTTGGTTAGACTGCACTTGGAGTACTGTGTGCAGTTTTGGTCCCCTTACCTTAGGAAGGATATTATTGCCATAGAGGGAGTGCAACAAAGGTTCACCAGACTTGTTCCCGGGATGGTGGGACTGTCCTTTGAAGAGAGATTGGGGACACTGGGTCTGTATTCTCTAGAGTTTCAAAGAATGAGAGGTGATCTCACTGAAACCTACAAAATACTTAAAGGGATAGACAGGGTAGATGCTGGTAAGATGTTTCCCTGGTTGGGGAATCTAGAACCAGGGAACACAATTTCAAAATAAGGGGGAAGCCACTTAGGACTGAGATGAGGAGAAATTTCTTTACTCAGAGGGTTGTGAATCTTTGGAATTCTCTACCCCAGAGGGCTGTGGAAGCTCAGTCATTGAGTATGTTTACAGCAGAGATTGACAGATTTCTGAACACAAATGACAGAAAGGGATACGAGGATAGTGTGGGGATAAAGGCGTTGAAGTGGAAGATCAGCCATGATCATATTGAATGGCGGGGCAGGCTCAATGGGCCGAATGGCCTACTCCTGCTCCTATGTTCCCATGTTCCTCTGTTACTCCCGCAGTATCAGTGTCTCCAGGTGTGTTACTCCAGCCTCCTCCTGAAGTTCCCAGCATCACAGATGCCAGACTTCAGCCAATTCGATTCACACCGCGTGATATCAAGAAACGACTGAAGGCACTGGATACTGCAAAGGCTTTGGGCCCTGACAATATTCCGGCAATAGCACTGAAGACCTGTGCTCCAGAACTTGCCGCACCGCTAGCCAGGCTGTTCCAGTATAGTTACAACACTGGCATCTACCCCACAATGTGGAAAATTGCCCAGGTATGTCCTGTACACAAAAAGCAGGACAAGTCCAACCCGGCCAATTACCGCCCCATCAGCCAACTCTCAATCATCAGTAAAGTGATGGAAGGTGTTATCAACAGTGCCATCAAGCGCACTTGCTTAGCAATAACCTGCTCAGTGACGCTCAGTTTGGGTTCCGCCAGGGCCACTCAGCTCCTGACCTCATTACAGCCTTGGTTCAAACATGGACAAAAGAGTTGAACTGAAGAGGTGAGGTGAGAGTGACTGCCCTTGACATCAAGGCAGCATTTGACTGAGTATAGCATCAAGGAGCTCTGGCAAAACTGGAATCAATGGGAATCAGGGGGAAAACTCTCCGCTGGTTGGAATCACACCTAGCAACAAAGGAAGATGGTTGTGGTTGTTGGAGGTCGATCATCTCAGTCCCAGGACATCACTGCAGGAGTTCCTCAGGGTAGTGTCATAGGCCCAACCATCTTCAGCTGCTTCATCAATGATCTTTCAATCATAATGTCAGAAGTGGGGAGAGAGGCATAGAGTTATACAGCACAGAAACAGGCCCTTCGTCCCATTGTTTCTGTGCCAGCCATCAAGCACCTAATCCCATTTTCTTCTTAAATTTTGAGGGTTCCTGCCTTTACCACCTCTTCAGGCAGTGAGTTCCAGATTCCAACCACCCTCTGAGTGAAAGAATTTTCCTCAAATCCACTCTAAACCTCCTGCACCTTACCTTAAATCTATGCCCCCTGGTTATTGACCACTCCGCTAAGGGAAAAAGTTTCTTCCTATCTAACCTATCAATGCCCCTCATAATTTTGTACACCTCAATCATGTCCCCCCTCAGCCTTCTCTGCTCCAAGGAAAACAACCCTAGCCTTTTCAGTCTCTTTTCATAGCTGAAATGCTCCAGCCCTGGCAACATCCTGGTGAATCTCCTCTGCACCCTCTCCAGTGCAATCACATCCTTCCTATAGTGTGGTGCCCAGAACTGTACACAGTACTCCAGCTGTGGCCTAACTAGTGTTTTATACAGCTCCACCATAACCTCCCTGCTCTTATATTCAGTGCCTCAGCTAATAAAGGCAAGTATCCCATATGCCTTCCTAACCACCTTATCTACCTGTGCTGCTGCCTTCAGTGAGCGATGGACAAGTACACCAAGGTCCCTCTGACCTTCTGTACTTCCTAGGGTCCTACCATCCATTGTATATTCCCTTGCCTTGTTAGTCCTCCCAAAGTGCATCACCTCACACTTCTCAGGATTAAATTCCATTTGCCACTGCTCCGCCCATCTTACCAGCCCATCTATATCGTCCTGTAATCTAAGGCTTTCCTCCTCACTATTTACGACACCACCAATTTTGGTGTCATCTGTGAACTTACTGATCATACCTCCTATATTCACATCTAAATCATTAATGTACACTACAAACAGCAAGGGTCCCAGCACCGATCCCTGTGGTACACCACTGGTCACAGGCTTCCACTTGCAAAAACAGCCCTCGACCATCACCCTCTGCCTCCTGCCACTAAGCCAATTTTGAATCCAATTTGCCAAATTGCCCTGGATCCCATCCTTCTTACCCAATCTCCCATGCGCGACCTTATCAAAAGCCTGACTGAAGTCCATGTAGACTACATCAACTGCTTTACCCTCATCTACACATCTCGTCACCGCCTCGAAAAATTCAATCAAGTTTGTTCGACACGATCTCCCCCTGACAAAGCCATGCTGACTATCCCTGATTAATCCCTGCCTCTCCAAGTGCAGATTAATCCTGTCCCTCAGAAGTTTTCCAATCGTTTCCCAACCATTGATGTTGGACTCACCAGCCTGTAATTACCTGGTTTATCCCTGCTACCCTTCTTGAATAATGGCACCACATTCGCTGTCCTCCAGTCCCTCTCCTGTGGCCAGAGAAGATTTGAAAATTTGTGTCAGAGCCCCTGCTATCTCCTCCCTTGCCTCACGTAACAGCCTGGGATACATCTCATCTGGGCCTGGGGATTTATCCACTTTTAAACCCAATAAAACAGCTAATACTGCCTCCCTTTCAATGCTAATATGTTCAAGTATATCACAATCCCCCTCCCTGATCTCTACACCTACATCGTCCTTCTCCATAGTGAACACAGATGAAAAGTAATCATTTAAAACCTCACCTATGTCCTCTGGCTCCACACACACAATGCCACTTTTGTCCCTAATGGGCCCTACTCTTTCCCTGGTTATCCTCTTAACCTTAATATACTTATAAAACACCTTGGGATTTTCCTTTATCTTTCCCGCCAGTGTTTTTTCATGTCCCCTCTTCGCTCTCCTAATTACTGTTTTAAGTGCCACCCTACACTTTCTATACTCCTCTGGGGCCTCCGCTGTTTTCAGCACTTGGGATCTGCCGTAAGCCTCCTTTTTTTTTCTTATCCAATCCTCTATATCCCTTGACATCCAGGGTTCCCTGGACTTGTTGGTCCTACCCTTCACCTTAACGGGTACATGTTGGCTCTGAACCCTCACTATTTCCTCTTTGAATGATTCCCACTGGTCTGATGTAGACTTTCCTACAAGTAGCTGCTCCCAGTCCACTTTGGCCAGATCCTGTTTTATCATATTGAAATCGGCCTTCCCCCAATTCAGTCCCTTTATTTCTGGTCCATATTTGTCCTTTTCCATAATTACCTTAAATCTTCCAGAGTTATGGTCACTATCCCCGAAATGATTCCTCACTGACACTTCTACCACTTGTCCGTCTTCATTCCCTAGGATTAGGTCAAGTACTGCCCCTTCTCTTGTATGACTTTCTACGTACTGGCTCAAAAAGTTCTCCTGTATGCATTTTAAGAATTCTGCCCCCTTTAAGCCTTTTGCACTAAGACTATCCCAGTTAATATTGGGGAGGTTGAAATCCCCTACTATTATTACCCTATTATTTTTACACTTCTCTGAGATTTGCCTGCATATCTGCTCCTCGATCTCTCTCTGACTGTTTGGAGGTCTGTAGTACACTCCCAGCCAAGTGATTGACCCCTTTTTGTTTTTAATTTCTACCCATATGGCCTCATTTGAGGAACCTTCTAAGATATCATCCCTCCTTACTGCAGTAATTGTCTCCTTAATCAACAGTGCAATGTCACCTCCTCTTTTACCCCCTCCCCTGTCTCGCCTGAAGATTCTATACCCTGGAATATTGAGCTGCCAGTCCTGCCCCTCCCTCAACCATGTCGCTGTGATAGCAATAATATCATAATCCCATGTGCTAATCAACACCCTCAATTCATCTGCCTTACTAGTAAGACTCCTTGCATTAAAATAGATGCAATCCAGCCTTGCATTTTTCACTTGTGCCTTAACAGGTCTGTATTTGCTCTGTCTTCAAGACTGACTCAGTTTCTCTTCTATATTTGACTGTGCATCACCCCCTACTATACCTCCACTCTATATCCCATCCCCCTGCCAAATTAGTTTAAACCCCCACAACAGCACCAGCAAACCTCCCAGCAAGGATGTTGGTCCCGTTCCAGTTCAGGTGCAACCAGTCCAACTTGTACAGGTCCCACCTTTGCCAGAAACAGACCCAGTGATCCAGGAAACTAAAGCCCTCCCTCCTGCACCACCTCCTCAGCCACGTATTCATCTACTCTATCTTCCTATTCCTATACTCACTAGCACGTGGCACCAGGAGTAATCCAGAGATTATAACCTTTGAGGTCCTGCTTTTTAATCTGCTACCTAGCTCCCTAAATTCTTGTTGCAGGACCTCCTCCTTCTTTTTACTTATGTCGTTGGTACCAATGCGTACCACGACCTCTGACTGTTCACCCTCCCCCTTCAGAATGTCCTGCAGCCGTTCCATGACATCCTCGACCCAACACCAGGGAGGCAACATACCATCCTGGAGTCATGTTTGTGGCCACAGAAAGGCCTACCTGTACCCCTTATGATAGAATCCTCTATCACTATAGTTCTCCCACTCCTTTTCCTCCCCTCCTGTGCAGCTGAGCCACCTGTGGTGCCACAGACTTGGCTCTTGCTGCAATCCCCTGAGAAGCTATCTCCCCCAACAGTATCCAAAGCGGAAAATCTGTTAGATAGGAAGATGGACCCAGGGGACTCTTGACTACCTCCCTAGTTCTTCTACTCTGCCTGGCAGTCACCCATTCCCTTTCTGTCTGCGCAGTCTTTACCTGCGGTGTGACCACCTCCCTGTACATGCTATCCACGATGATCACAGACTCGCGGGTGCTCCACCGTGTCTCCAGCCGCCGCTCCAGATCCGAAACACGGATTTCAAGTAGCTGCAGCTGGAGACACTTCCTGCACACATGTCCACCCTGGACACTGGAAATGTCCCTGACTTCCCACATTGCACAGGAGGAGCACTCCACACTGCCGAGCTGCCCTGTCATGAATTATCCTTAGTTTATCCCCTTAAATTACCCAAAAATTAGATTATTTACACTAGGGACCTTGATCCCCTAAAAAGACTACCTACCATATTAAAAAAAACTGTAGACCTTTCCCTTAACTTTAAGTTACTTAACTGGCTATTTAGAGTTATTCCCTCCTCTCCTCTCCGCTCCGCTCCTGGAAGGTAAGTGACTGGGCCTCGATCCTCGGGCTCTATTTATCGGATCCACTCTCGGCAGTCTCCCCACAGGTCCACTCCTTTCCGCTGCTCTCCTGGAAGGTAAGTGGATGTTCGCTGATGATTGCACAATGTTCAGCATGATTTGCAACTCCTCAGATACTGAAGCAGTGCTGTTAAGCGGCACTTGCTTAGCAATAACCTACTCAGTGATGCTCAATTTGGGTTCCGCCATGGCCACTCAGCTCCTGACCTCATTACAGCCTCTACAAGGCACAAGTCAGGAGTGTGATGGAATACTCTCCACTTGCCTGGATGGGTGCAGCTCCAAAAACACTCAAGAAGCTCAACACCATCCAGGCCTGCTTGATTGGCTCCCCAATGACAAACATTCACTCCCTCCACCACCGACACACAGTGGCAGCAGTGTGTACCATCTACAAGATGCACTGCAGCAATGCACCAAGGCTCCTTAGACAGCACCTTCCAAACCCACGACCTCTACCAACTAGAAGGACAAGGGCAGCAAATGCATGGGAACACCACCACCTGCAAGTTTCCCTCCAAGTCACACACCATTTAGATGTTTCAGTAAGAACAGAGAAGATGGTAAAAGAGGGGAGGGTGTGGCATTGTTAATCAAGGAGAGTATTACAGCGACAGAAAGGACGTTTGAGGACTCGGCTACTGAGGTAGTATGGGCTGAGGTTAGAAACAGGAGAGGTGAGGTTACCCTGTTGGGAGTCTTTTATAGACCTCCGAATAGTTCCAGAGATGTAGAGGAAAGGATAGCGAAGATGATTCTCGACAGGGGTGAGAGTAACAGGGTAGTTGTTATGGGGGACTTTAACTTTCCAAATATCGACTGGAAGTACTATAGTTCGAGTACTTTAGATGGGTCTGTTTTTGTCCAGTGTGTGCAGGAGGGTTTTCTGACACAGTATGTAGACAGGCCAACCAGGGGCGATGCCACATTGGATTTGGTACTGGGAAATGAACCCGGCCAGGTGTTAGATTTAGATGTAGGTGAGCACTTTGGTGATAGTGATCACAATTCGGTTAGGTTTACCTTAGCGATGGGCAGGGACAGGTATATACCGCAGGGCAAGAATTATAACTGGGGGAAAGGAAATTATGATGCGATTAGGCAAGATTTAGGATGCGTAGGATGGGGAAGGAAACTGAAGGGGATGGGCACAATCGAAATGTGGAGCTTATTCAAGGAGCAGCTACTGCGTGTCCTTGATAAGTATGTACCTGTCAGGCAGGGAGGAAGTTGTCGAGCGAGGGAGCCGTGGTTTACTAAAGAAGTTGAAGCGCTTGTCAAGAGGAAGAAGAAGGCTTTTGTTAGGATGAGACGTGAAGGCTCAGTTAGGGCGCTTGAGAGCTACAAGCTAGCCAGGAAGGATCTAAAGGGAGAGCTAAGAAGAGCAAGGAGAGGACACGAGAAGTCATTGGTGGATCGGATCAGGGAAAACCCTAAGGCTTTCTATAGGTATATCAGGAATAAAAGAATGACTAGAGTTAGATTAGGGCCAATCAAGGATAGTAGTGGGAAGTTGTGTGTGGAATCAGAGGAGATAGGGGAAGTGTTAAATGAATATTTTGCGTCAGTATTTACAGTAGAGAAAGAAAATGTTGTTGAGAATACTGAGATTCAGGCTACGAGGCTAGATGGGATTGAGGTTCACAAGGAGGAGGTGTTATCAATTTTGGAAAGTGTGAAAATAGATAAGTCCCCTGGGCCAGATGGGATTTATCCTAGGATTCTCTGGGAAGCTAGGGAGGAGATTGCAGAGCCTTTGTCCTTGATCTTTATGTCGTCATTGTCGACAGGAATAGTGCCGGAAGACTGGAGGATTGCAAATGTTGTCCCCTTGTTCAAGAAGGGGAGTAGAGACAGCCCTGGTAATTATAGACCTGTGAGCCTTACTTCGGTTGTGGGTAAAATGTTGGAAAAGTTTATAAGAGACAGGATTTATAATCATCTTGAAAAGAATAAGTACATTAGAGATAGTCAGCACGGTTTTGTGACGGGTAGGTCGTGCCTCACAAACCTTATTGAGTTTTTCGAGAAGGTGACCAAACAGGTGGATGAGGGTAAAGCAGTGGATGTGGTGTATATGGATTTCAGTAAGGCGTTTGATAAGGTTCCCCACGGTAGGCTATTGCAGAAAATACGGAAGTATGGGGTTGAAGGTGATTTAGAGCTTTGGATCAGAAATTGGCTAGCTGAAAGAAGACAGAGGGTGGTGGTTGATGGCAAATGTTCATCCTGGAGTTTAGTTACTAGTGGTGTACCGCAAGGATCTGTTTTGGGGCCACTGCTGTTTGTCATTTTTATAAATGACCTGGAAGAGGGTGTAGAAGGGTGGGTTAGTAAATTTGCAGATGACACTAAGGTCGGTGGAGTTGTGGATAGTGCCGAAGGATGTTGTCGGGTACAGAGAGACATAGATAGGCTGCAGAGCTGGGCTGAGAGATGGCAAATGGAGTTTAATGCGGAAAAGTGTGAGGTGATTCACTTTGGAAGGAGTAACAGGAATGCAGAGTACTGGGCTAATGGGAGGATTCTTGGTACTGTAGATGAACAGAGAGATCTTGGTGTCCAGGTGCATAAATCCCTGAAGGTTGCTAACCAGGTTAATAGGGCTGTTAAGAAGGCATATGGTGTGTTAGCTTTTATTAGTAGGGGGGTCGAGTTTCGGAGCCACGATGTCATGCTGCAGCTGTACAAAACTCTGGTGAGACCGCACCTGGAGTATTGCGTGCAGTTCTGGTCACCGCATTATAGGAAGGATGTGGAAGCTATGGAAAGGGTGCAGAGGAGATTTACTAGGATGTTGCCTGGTATGGAGGGAAGGTCTTACGAGGAAAGGCTGAGGGACTTGAGGTTGTTTTCGTTGGAGAGAAGGAGGAGGAGAGGTGACTTAATAGAGACATATAAGATAATCAGAGGGTTAGATAGGGTGGATAGTGAGCGTCTTTTTCCTCGGATGGTGATGGCAAACACGAGGGGACATAGCTTCAAGTTGAGGGGTGATAGATATAGGACAGATGAGAGAGGTAGTTTCTTTACTCAGAGAGTAGTAAGGGCGTGGAACGCCCTGCCTGCAGCAGTAGTAGATTCGCCAACTTTAAGGGCATTTAAGTGGACATTGGATAGACACATGGATGAAAATGGAATAGTGTAGGTCAGATGGTTTCACAGGGCGGCGCAACATCGAGGGCCGAAGGGCCTGTACTGCGCTGTAATGTTCTAAATCTAAAAAAACCATCCTGACTTGGAACTATATCACCATTCCTTCACTGTCACTGGGTCAAAATCCTGGAACTCCCTTCCTAACAGCACTGTGGGTGTACCTACCCCACATGGACTGCAGTGGTTCAAGAAGGCAGCTCACCACCACCTTCTCAAGGGCAATTCGGGATGGGCAATAAATGCTGGCCTGGCCAGCGACACCCACATCCCATGAATGAATAAAAAACAGTTTCAGTGTGTCGAGGAGTGTTACTCCCACTGTATCAGTTTCCCGTGCAGTATTAGTGTGTAGTGGGGTGTTACTCCCCATCAATGACCCGATCACCCCCCTCATCCTTGTAACTCACTGTGTGCTGTCTGTTCTGCCCCTCTGCTCTCTGCAGGTTACTGGCACTTTGTGATCCATGGCAGGAAGCACTCATATCGACTTTACACCAAGTTACTAAATGAGGCAATGCGCTGGACTGCTGCCATTCAGAACGTCATCGACAACAAGGTTCCCATAGAAACACCAACCCAGCAGCTGATTCGTGACATCAAGGTAAGGGGTGCCAATGGAAATGGGCACCAGTCTCAGGGTGCCATTCTATTGTTCATTGGTGAGTCGCTGCATTAACAGCTGCTCAGCCATTGGCAACTGGTGCCTGAAGCAGCAACTAGTGTAAGCACAGAGCATCCAGTGAGAACTCTTATGTACTTGATCCCATTCCCCATCATCGAGACACCAGTCAATGACGAGAAGAATCAAATTGGATGGCAACTGAGACAGAAATTCATCAAATCGCAATGTATGTGTGTGTCTGTGTCAGTCTATAGTTGTCTGTGTGTCAGTCTGTATTTGTCTGTGTGTGTGTGTGCCTGTGTGTGTTAGTCCGTATTTGCCTGTGTCAATCTGTCTGTGTGCGTGTCTGTGTCTGTCTGTCTGTGTTTCTGTGCGTGTCAGTCTTTGTGTGTCCATCCATATTTGCCTGTGTGTCAGCCTGTATTTGTCTGTGTGTCTCAGTGTGTGTGTCTGTATATGTCTGTGTCAGTCTGTATTTGTCTGTGTGTATGTCTGTCTGTTTGTGTGTGTCTGTCTATATTTGCCTGTGTCAGTCTGTATTTGTGTTTGTGTGTGTATCAGTCTGTGTGTGTGTCAGTCTGTCTGTCAGTTTGTGTGTGTCTGTATTTGCCTGTGTCTGTATTTGCCTGTGTCTGTATTTGCGTGTGTCTGTCTGTGTGTGTCTGTCTGTGTGTGTCTGTCTGTGTGTGTCTGTCTGTGTGCGTGTGTCTGTGTGCGTGTGTCTGTGTGCGTGTGTCTGTGTGCGTGTGTCTGTGTGTGTCTCTGTCTGTGTGTGTCTCTGTCTGTGTGTGTCTCTGTCTGTGTGAGTCAGTCTGTGTGCGTGTGTGTTTATGTGTGTGTCAGTCCGTGTGTGTGTGTGTCTGTCTGTCTGTGTGTCTGTCTGTGTGTGTCTGTCTGTGTGCATGTGTGTTTGTGTCTGTGTCTGTGTTTGTGTGTCAGTCTGTGTGTGTCAGTCAGTCTGTGTGTGTCAGTCTGTGTGTGTGAGAGTCTGTGTGAGTCTGTATTTGTCTGTGTGTGTGTATCAGTCTGTGTGTATCTGTGTGTGTCAGTCTGTGTTTGTGTGTGTCAGTCTGTGTTTGTGTGTGTCAGTCTGTGTCTGTGTCAGTCTGTGTGTGTGTCAGTCTGTGTGTGTGTCAGTCTGTGTGTGTGTGCGTGTCAGTCTGTATTTGCGTGTGTGTCTGTGTTTGTATCTGTCAGTCTGTGTATGTGTGTCAGTCTGTGTGTGTGTGTCTGTGTTTGTATCTGTCAGTCTGTGTATGTGTGTCTGTGTTTGTATCTGTCAGTCTGTGTATGTGTGTCTGTCTGTGTTTGTGTGTGTCTGTCTGTGTTTGTGTGTGTCAGTCTGCATATGTGTGTGTCAGTCTGTATTTGCCTGTGTGTCAGTCTGTATTTGCCTGTGTGTCAGTCTGTATTTGCCTGTGTGTCAGTCTATATTTGCCTGTGTGTCAGTCTGTATTTGCCTGTGTCAGTCTGTATTTGCCTGTGTATGTCTGTCTATATTTGCCTGTGTCAGTCTATTTTTGTTTGTGTCTGTGTGTGTGTGTGTGTCTGTGTTTGTGTGTGTCAGTCTATATTTGCCTGTGTCAGTCTATTTTTGTCTGTGTGTGTGTGTCAGTCTATATTTGCCTGTGTCAGTCTATTTTTGTCTGTGTGTGTGTTTCTGTGTGTCAGTCTGTATGTGTGTGTCAGTCTATATTTGCCTGTGTGTCTGTCTGCATGTGTGTTTGTGTGTCAATCTGTGGTGTGTCAGTCTTTGTGTGTCAGTCTGTCTGTGTGACAGTCTGTATTTGTCTGAGTGTGTCTGTGGCTGTGTCTCCCTGTGGCTCCGTGTATGTCTGTGTATGTGTGTTCATTTTCTGCTCTGTACCCGCCCAATTCACATTCAGGTGTGTGTGTGAAGTCATGGTCAGGAACAGCTTATATGTTTTGCAATCAGCTTTGGGTGTGTAATGTTTTTCTCAATGTTGTGTTTTCCAGGCTGGGGTGTAGTTTGGTTTGTTGAATGTGTATATGAGACTTGGGGAGGTCAGAACTCCAGGGCATTTCACACTGTCCTCTGGTTCTGATTTCAACCTGAGAGTAAATCTCTCTTTATCTTTCAGGAGAACAGTTTGAATTGGGAGATTGTGGAGCAGACATACAGGAGGAACCCAATCTTACGTTATACCCAACACCCACTGCACTCCCCACTGCTGCCATTGTTGTATGGGGATATTAACCTGAGCTGTGAGTATCTACTCCGTGCTTCACACCTCTTACAGGCTCTTTATAAATCCAGCACAAGACAGTGACAGATACTGCAAAAGCTATTCAGAACCTTAGTTAGGCCACACTTAGAATATTGCGTGCAATTCTGGTCGCCGCACTACCAGAAGGACGTGGAGGCTTTGGAGAGGGTACAGAAGAGGTTTACCAGGATGTTGCCTGGTCTGGAGGGCATTAGCTATGAGGAGAGGTTGGAAAAACTCATTGTTTTCACTGGAACGACGGAGGTGGAGGGGCGACATGATAGAGGTTTACAAAGTTATGAGCGGCATGGACAGAGTGGATAGTCAGAAGCTTTTTCCCAGGGTGGAAGAGTCAGTTACTAGGGGACATAGGTTTAAGGTGCGAGGGGCAAAGTTTAGAGGGGATGTGCGAGGCAAGTTTTTACACAGAGGGTGGTGAGTGCCTGGAACTTGCTGCCGGGGGAGGTGGTGGAAGCAGATACAATAGCGACGTTTAAGAGACATCTTGACAAATATATGAATAGTAAGGGAATAGAGGGATATGGACCCCGGAAGTGCAGAAGGTGTTAGTTTAGGCAGGCATCAAGATCGGCACAGGCTTGGAGGGCCGAATGGCCTGTTCCTGTGCTGTACTGTTCTTTGTTCTTGTTCTTTGTTCTGACAATATTCCGGCAATAGTACTGAAGACCTGTGCTCCAGAACTTGCTGCGCCCCTAGCCAAGCTGTTCCAGTACAGCTACAACACTGGCATCTACCCGATAATGTGGAAAATTTCCCAGGTATGTCCTGTACACAAAAAGCAGGACAAATCCAACCCGGCCAATTACTGCCCCATCAGTCTACTCTCAATCATCAGTAAAGTGATGGAAGGTGTCATCAACAGTGCTATCAAGCCGCACTTGTTTAGTAATAACCTACTCAGTGACGCTCAGTTTGGGTTCCGCCAGGGCCACTCAGCTCCTGACCTCATTACAGCCTTTCTCCAAACATGGACAAAAGAGCTGAACTCCAGAGGTGAGGTGAGAGTGACTGCCCTTGACATCAAGGCAACATTTGACTGAGTATGGCATCAAGGAGCCCTAGCAAAAATGAGGTCAATGGGAATCAGGGGGAAAACTCTCTGCTGGTTGGAGTCATACCTAGCACAAAGGAAGATGGTTGTGGTTGTTGGAGGTCAATCATCTCAGTCCCAGGACATCACTGCAGGAGTTCCTCAGGGTAGTGTCCTAGGCCCAACCATCTTCAACTGCTTCATCAATGACCTTCCTTCAATCATAAGTTCAGAAGTGGGGATGTTCGCTGATGATTGCACAATGTTCAGCACCATTCATGACTCCTCAGATACTGAAGCAGTCCTTGTAGAAATGCAGCAAGACCTGGACAATATCCAGGCTTTGGCTGATAAGTGGCAAGTAACATTCACGCCACACAAGTGCCAGGCAATGACCATCTCCAACAAGAGAGAATCTAACCATCTCCCCTTGACATTCAATGGCATTACCATCGCTGAATCCCCCACTATCAACATCCTGGGGGTTACCATTGACCAGAAACTGAACTGGAGTAGCCATATAAATGCCATGGTTACAAGAGCAGGTCAGAGGCTAGGAATCCTGAGGCGAGTAACTCACCTCCTGGGTCCCCAAAGCCTGTCCGCCATCTACAAGGCACAAGTCAGGAGTGTGATGGAATACTCTCCACTTTCCTGGATGGGTGCAGCTCCAACACTTAAGAAGCTCGACACCATCCTGGACAAAGCAGCCCGCTTGATTTATTTTTTATTTTATTTAGAGATACAGCACTGAAACAGGCCCTTCGGCCCACCGAGTCTGTGCCGACCATCAACCACCCATTTATACTAATCCTACACTAATCCCATATTCCTACCACATCCCCACCTGTCCCTATATTTCCCTACCACCTACCTATACTAGGGGCAATTTATAATGGCCAATTTACCTACCAACCTGCAAGTCTTTTGGTGGTGGGAGGAAACGGAGCACCCAGTGAAAACCCACGCAGACACAGGGAGAACTTGCAAACTCCACACAGGCAGTACCCAGAATTGAACCTGGGTCGCTGGAGCTGTGAGGCTGCGGTGCTAACCACTGCGCCACTGTGCCGCTTAATTGGCACCCCATCCACAAACATTTACAAACACACAGTGGCAGCAGTGTGTACCATCTACAAGATGCACTGCAGCAAAACACCAAGGCTCGTCTACAGCACCCTCCAAACACGCAACCTCTAACACCTAGAAGGACAAGGGCAGCAGATGTATGGGAACACCACCACCTGCAAGTTCCCCTGCAAGCCACACACCATCCTCACTTGGAACTATATCGCCGTTCCTTCACTGTCACTGGGTCAAAATCCTGGAATTCCCTTCCTAACAGCACTGTGGGTGTATCTACACCCCAAAAAAGAGGCAGCCACACTTCTAGGAGTGTACTATAGACCCCCAAATAGTAAGAGGGAGATAGAAGAACAAACATGTCGGCAGGCTTCTGAGTACAAAAACTAGAGGGATTTCAACTACCCCAATATCAACTGGGATACAAACAGTGTGAAGGGCACAGAGGGCACAAAATTCTTCAACTGTATTCAAGAGAACTTTTTTCGTCAGCACATAACAAGCCCAACGAGAGGGGGCGCAATACTAGATTTAGTCTTCAGTAATGAAGCTGGGCAAGTGCAGGAAGTAACAGTGGGTGACCATTTTGGAGATAGTGACCATAATACAGTTAGTTTTCGCATAATCATGGAAAAGGACAAAGATAGAACTGGAATTAAAGTTCTAAATTGGGGGAAGGCAAATTTTGCAAAGCTGAGAGGTGACCTGGCGAAAGTGGACTGGATACAGCTACTTGAAGGAAAATCAGTGGGAGGCATTCAAAAGCGAAGAACAGTGCAGACATGTCCCCACAAAGATGAAAGGTGGTACTGCCAAATCTAGAGCCCCCTGGTTATCCAGATGTTTACAGGGTAAGTTAAAGCAGAAAAAGAAAGCTTATGACGATCACAAAAAACTTAATATTTTTAAAAGCCTAGAGGAATATAGAAAGTGCAGGAGTGAAGTAAAAAAGGAAATTAGGCAAGCAAAGAGAGGGCATGAAAAATTATTGGCCGGTAAAATAAAGAAAAACCCAAAGATGTTTTATCAGTACATTTAAAAGCAAGAGGATAACTAAGGAAAGGGTGGGGCCTATCTGAGATGTACGAGGGAACTTATGCATCAATGCAGAAGATGTGGGCAGGGTTCTTAATCAGATTTTGTCTCTGTCTTCACAAAGGAGAGGGTTGATGCAGACATAGTAGTTAAAGAGGAGGAGTGTGAAATATTAGATACGATAAGCATAATGAGAGAGGGAGTCCTAGAGGATCTGACATCCTTGAAAGTGGATAAATAGCCAGGGCCGGATGGATTGTATCCCAGATTGTTAAAAGAAGCCAAGAGGAAATAGTGGATGTGCTGAGGATCACTTTCAAATCCTCACTAGATACAGGAGAGGTACCAGAGGATTGGAGGACTGCGAACGTTGTACTATTGTTTAAAAAGGGTGTGAGGGATCGGCCAAATAATTATAGGCCGGTCAGTCTGACTCAGTGGTGGATAAATTATTAAAATCAATTCTGAGTGATTGGATAAACTGCCACTTAGAAAGGCACGAATTAATCAGGGATAGCATGGATTTGTTAAGGGAAGGTCATGTCTTACTAACGTTATTGAATTTTTTGAGGAAGTAACAAGGAGGATTGATGAGTGTAGTGCAGTGGATGTGGTCTACATGGATTTTAGTAAGGCAATTGACAAGGTGCCGTGTGGCAGACTGATGAGAAAAGTAAAATCCCGTGGGAAACAGGGGAATGTGGCAGGTTGGATCCAGAATTGGCTCAGTGACAGGAAACAAAGGCTAGTAGTCAACGGATGTTTTTGTGAATGGAAAGCTGTTTCCAGTGGCGTTCCACAGGGCTCAGTGTTGGGTCCCTTGCTGTTTGTGGTATATATTAATGATTTGGATTTAAATGTAGGGGGCATGATTGGGGAATTTGCAGATGACGCAAAAATTGACCGTGTAGTTGATTGTGAAGAGGATAGCTGTAGACTCCAGAATGATATCAATGGTTTGGTTGAGTGGGTGGAAAAGTAGCAAATGGAATTTAATCCAGAAAAGTGTGAGGTAATGCACTTGGGGAGGGCAGATAAAGCGAGGGAATACACAATAAACAGGAGGATGTTGAGAGGGGTAGAAGAAGTGAAAGACCTTGGAGTGCTTGTCCACAGGTCCCTGAAGGTGGTAGGACAGGTAGATAAAGTGGTGAAGAAGGCAAATGGAATGCTTTCCTTTATTGGCCGAGGTATAGAATACAAAAGCAGGGATGTAATGCTGGAACTGTATAAAACGCTGGTTAGGTCACAGTTGGAGTACTGTGTACAGTTCTGGTCACCACATTACAGGAAGGACATAATTGCTCTGGAGAGAGTACAGAGGAGATTTATAAGAATGTTGTCAGGGCTTGAAAGTTGCAGCTCTGAGGAATGTTTGGATAGAACAAAGAACAGTACAGCACAGGAACAGGCCATTCAGCCCTCCAAGTCTGCGCCGATCTTGATGCCTGTCTAAACTAAAACCTTCTGCACTTCCGGGGTCCGTATCCCTCTATTCCCTTCCTATTCATGTATTTGTCAAGATGCCTCTTAAACGTCGCTATCGTACCTGCTTCCACCACCTCCCCTGGCAGCAAGTTCCAGGCACTCACCACCCTCTGTGTAAAGAACTTGCCTCGCACATCCCCTCTAAACTTTGCCCCTCGCACCTTAAACCTATGTCCCCTAGTAACTGACTCTTCCACCCTGGGAAAAAGCTTCTGACTATCCACTCTGTCCATGCCGCTCATAACTTTGTAAACCTCTATCATGTCGCCCCTCCACCTCCGTCGTTCCAGTGAAAACAATCTGAGTTTATCCAACCTCTCCTCATAGCTAATGCCCTCCAGACCAGGCAACATCCTGGTAAACCTCCTCTGTACCCTCTCCAAAGTCTCCACGTCCTTCTGATAGGCTCGGATTATTTTCCTTAGAACAGAGGGGGCTGAGGGGTGACTTGATTGAGGTGTACAAAATTATGAGGGGCTTAGATAGAGTAGACAGGAGGGACCTGTTTCCCCTAGCGGAGAGGTCAAATACCAGAGGGCACAGATTTAAGGTGATTGGTAGAAGGATTAGAGGGAACATGAAGAAAAACTTTTTCACCCAGAGGGTGTCTGGAATTCACTGCCAGGACTGGGGTGGTGGAGGCAGAAACCCTCAACTCTTTTAAACGTACCCGGACATGCACATGAAGTGCTGTAACCGGCAAGGCTATGGACCAAAAGCTGGAAAGTAGGAATAGATTGGGTGGCTAGTTTTTTTAGCCAACGCAGACATGACGGGCTGAATGGCCTCCTTCTGTGCCGTAATGCTTCTATGTTTTCTATGGACTGCAGCGGTTCAAGAAGGCAGTTCACCACCACCTTCTCAAGGGCAATTAGGGATGGGCAATAAATGCTGGCCTGGCCAGCGACGCCCACATCCCACAAAAGAATAAAAAAACACAATCAATTTCTGGCTGGTAACAGAGAATCTTACAGCACAGGAGGAGGCCATTTGGCCCGTTGTACCTGTGCTGGCTCTTTGAAAGAGCTGTGTTCTATGTTCTATCCAATTTGTCCCACACTCCCCTCCCCCGCCCCCCCCCCCACCCCCCGCTCTTTCTCCTTTTTAAGTATATTTCAAATCCCTCCTCTCCTCGCCTCTCCTGACCCCTCCTCCCTCTCTCCACCTTCACTTTTCTCCTTCCCTCTCTCCCTCCTCCATCTCCCCTCCTATCCTCTCCTACTTCCCTCTCCCTTTTCCTTTCCCCTTCCTCCTCCTTCCCTCTCTCATCTTTTCCCCCTTTCCTCACCTCTTGCTCCTGTCCCCTCTCCCTCTAGGTTACAGAAGGGGGGGTTGGTAAAGATGCTACAATTACCCTCAGCATTGGTGGGTAAAATAGTTAAAGTGAAGGTTAATGTGACCGCAGCCCATTCGACACGCTGCCACCACCTCCACATCCGCGCCCCCCCCCCACCCCCCACCAATTCAGCTGCTGGATGTAAGCCAGCTGGACTTAGGTGTGATGCCCACACAGTTGAATAGCCTGCCACCTTCCCACACGAGGAAAGTTCATTTGTGGTGGGATACAGTAGGGGGTTATTATCCAGGGAGAGTCAGAGCCTTCGGGAGTGGAGAGGAGATTATAAGGATCGAACTGCAGGCTGAGTAACTGAGGGAATGTGATGGCTCAGTCTGGACACCAGACTAATTTCTCACCTTCCTGTCTTCCCGGCACCAGTGCAAAAGGAGAAAGGATACACGAGTCTGCAGGACGAGGCTGTCAGGATCTTCAATTCACTGCAGGAGCTCGATACCATCGCTGATCCCATTCCCATCATCCAGGGAATTCTACAAACCTGCCAGGACCTGAAATCACTGCGGGATGAGGTTTACTGCCAGCTCATCAAACAAACCAACCGCATGCCTCATCCGAATAGTACAGGGAACCTGCACCATGGCCGGTTGCTCAGCTGCATGAGCTGCACCTTCCTGCCCAGTCGCACCATCCTTCGCTACCTCAAGTTCCACCTGAAGAGGTTTGAGTCACAACAACCCCACTCACCCAACATATCCCTCACTCCCATATCCCTCACCCACCATATCCCTCACCCACCATATCCCTCACCCACCATATCCCTCACCCACCATATCCCTCACCCACCATATCCCTCACCCACCATATCCCTCACCCACCATAACCCTTATTCCCCCCATATACCTCACTCCCTCACCCACCATAGCCCTCATCCCCCATATCCCATAACCCTCATCCCCCATATCCCTCACCCCCTCACCCACCATAACCCTCAACTCCCATATCCCTCAACTCCCATATCCCTCAACTCCCATATCCCTCACCCCCTCACCCACCTTAACCCTCACCCCCCATATCCCTCACCCCCCATATCCCTCACCCCCCATATCCCTCACCCCCCATATCCCTCACCCCCCATATCCCTCACCCACCATAACCCTTATTCCCCCCATATACCTCACTCCCTCACCCACCATAGCCCTCATCCCCCATATCCCATAACCCTCATCCCCCATATCCCTCACCCCCTCACCCACCATAACCCTCATCCCCCATATCCCTCACCCCCTCACCCACCATATCCCTCAACTCCCATATCCCTCAACTCCCATATCCCTCAACCATATCCCTCAACTCCCATATCCCTCAACTCCCATATCCCTCACCCCCTCACCCACCTTAACCCTCATCCCACATATCCTTCACTCCCTATCCCTCAGAGTCACAGAATAATACAGTGCAGAAGAGGCCCTTCGGCCCATCGAGTCGGCACCGATGCATTAAAACACCTGACCTGTCTACCAAATCCTATTTGCCAGCACTTGGCCCATAGCCTTCAATGTTATGATGTGCCAAGTGCTCATCCAGGTACTTTTTAAAGGATGTGAGGCAACCCGCCTCTACCACCCTCCCAGGCAGGGCATTCCAGACCGTCACCACCCTCTGGGTAAAAAAGGTCTTCCTCAAATCCCCCTTAAACCTCCCGCCCCTCACCTTAAACTTGTGACCCCTCGTAACTGTCCCTTCAACTCAGGGGAACAGCTTCTCCCTATCCACCCTGTCCATGCCCCTCATAATCTTGTACATCTCGATCAGGTCACCCCTCAGTCTTCTCTGCTCCAGCAAAAATAACCCAAGCCTATCCAACCTCTCTTCATAGCTTAAATGTTCCATCCCAGGCAACATCCTGGTGAATCGTCTCTGCACCCCCTCCAATGCAATCACATCCTTCCTATAATGTGGCGACCAGAATTGCACACAGTACTCCAGCTGTGGCCTTACCAAAGTTCTGTACAACTCCAACATGACCTCCCTGCTTTTGTAATCTATGCCTCGATTGATAAAGGCAAGTGTCCCATATGCCTTTTTCTCCACCCTATTAACCTGCCCTTCTGCCTTCAGAGATCTATGGACAAACACGCCTAGGTCCCTTTGTTCCTCGGAACTTCCCAGTGTCAGGCCATTCATTGAATACTTCCGTGTCACATTACTCCTTCCAAAGTGCATCACCTCACACTTTTCAGCGTTAAATTCCATCTGCCACTTTTCTGCCCATTTGACCATCCCGTTTATATCTTCCTGTAACCCAAGACACTCAACCTCACTGTTAACCACTTGGCCAATCTTTGTGTCATCCGCAAACTTACTGAACCTACCCCCCACATAGTCATCTATGTTGTTTATATAAATGACAAACAATAGGGGACCCAGCACAGATCCCTGTGGTACGCCACTGGACACTGGCTTCCAGTCACTAAAACAGCCGTCTGTCATCACTCTCTGTCTCCTACAGCTAAGCCAATTTTGAATCCACCTTATCAAGTTACCTTGTATCCCATGTGCATTTGCTTTCTTGATAAGTCTCCCATGTGGGACTTTGTCAAAGGCTTTGCTGAAATCCATGTAAACTACATCAACTGCACTACCCTCATCTACACACCTGGTCACATGCTCAAAAAATTCAATCAAATTTGTTCGGCATGACCTCCCTCTGACAAAGCCATGCTGACTATTCCTAATCAAATTTTGCCTCTCCAAGTGGAGATAGATTCTCTCCTTCAGAATTTTCTCCAATAGATTCCCTACCACTGATGTGAGACTCACTGGTCTATAGTTCCCTGGCTTATCTCTACAACGTTTCTTAAATAGTGGGACCACATTAGTTGTTCTCCAGTCCTCTGGAACCTCCCCCGTGGCCAGAGAGCAATTAAAAATTTGGGTCAGAGCCCCTGCAATCTCCACCCTCGCCTTCCACAGCATCCTGGGACACAAATCGTCCGGACCTGGAGATTTGTCCACTTTTAAGCCAGCCAAAACCTCCAATACCTTGTCACTCCCTATGACAATTTGCTCAAGAACCTCACAGTCTCTCTCTCTAAGTTCCATATCTACATCCTCTTTCTCTTGGGTGAAGACAGATGTGAAGTATTCATTCAACACCCTACCAATGTCCTCTGGTTCCACCCACAAATTTCCCCCTTGGTCCCTAATGAGTCCTACTCTTTCCCTGGTTATCCTCTTCCCATTGATATACTTATAGAATATCTTGGGATTTTCCCGACTTTTACCAGCCAGAGGTTTTTCATATCCCCTCTTTGCTCTCCTAATTGCTTTCTTAAGCTCCATCCTACACTTTCTGTACTCCACTAATGCTTCTGTTGATTTGCTCTCCTTGTATTTGCTAAAAGCCTCTCTTTTCCTTCTCATCATACCTTGAATGTTTCTGGTCATCCAAGGTTCTCTGGGCTTGTTGCTCCTACCTATTACCCTAGAGGGAACATGTTGGGCCTGTACCCTCCCCATTTCCTTTTTGAATACCCCCCACTGCTCTTCTGTAGATTTCCCGACAAGTAACTCTTTCCAGTCTATCTTGGCCAGATCCTGCCTTATTTTACTAAAATTCACTCCCCCAATCCAAAACCTTTTTTTGCAACTTGTCTATTTCTTTCTCCATAACCAGATTAAATTGTACCATGTTGTGGTCACTATCACCAAAATGAACCCCCACCAACACATCAACCACCTGTCCGGCTTCATTCCCCAGAATTAGGTCCAGCACTGCACCCTCCCTTGTTGGATCCTCTACATATTGAGCTGAAAAGTTCTCCTGTATCTAAGCCCTTAACACGATGACTATCCCAATTAATGTTGGGAAAGTTGAAATCACCTAATATAATTATCCTATTATTTTTACACACCTCTGTGAATTGCGCACATTTTTGCTCTTCAATTTCCCACTGACTATCTGGGGGTCTATAATAAACACCTAGCAATGTGGCTGTCCCTTTTTTATTCCTAAACTCTACCCATAAAGCTTCATTTGATGCCCCCTCCAAGATATCATCTCTCCTTACTGCAGTAACTGACTCCTTAACTAATATTGCAATGCCCCCTCCTCTTTTACCCCCTCCTCTGTCTCGCCTGAAGATTCTACATCCCGGGATATTGAGCTTCCAATCCTGTCCCTCCCTCAACCATGTCTCCGTGATGGCTATTATGGCACGTGGAATTGTGATAATCCTTGCCCTTAACTCATCCGTTTTACCTGTAATACTCCTGACATTAAAGTAGAGGCCATCCATCCTGGTCTTACTCCCATGAAACTTACTTCCGCTGTATTCCCTCTGACTTGTTTGCTTTCCTGTGTTTAGCTGTGTCCCTATTCTGCTAGGAGTCGGCATCCCCTCCCCCTGCCAAATTAGTTTAAACTCCTCCCAACAGCACTAGCAAACCCACCAGCAAAGATGTTAGTCCCCCTCTGGTTCAGATGTAGACCGTCCCGCTTGTACAGGTCCCACCTTCCCCAGAAACGGTCCCAGTGGTCCAGGAATCTAAAATCCTCCCTCCTGCACCAACCAACTCTTAAGCCACGCATTCATCTGTGCTATTCTCCTATTTCTATACTCGCTAGCACATGGCACTGGGAGTAATCCAGAGATTACAACCCGAGAGGTCCTGCTTTTTAGTCTGCTGCCTAACTCCCTGAATTCTTGATGCAAGACCTCATCCCTGTTTCTCCCTATGTCATTGGTACCAACATACACCATGACCTCTGCCTTATCACCCTCCCCATTCAGGATGCCCTGCAGCCGTTCAGTGACATCCCGGATCCTGGCACCGGGGAGGCAACACACCATCCTGGAGTCACGTAGACGGCCACAGTAGCGCCTATCTGTTCCCCTGACTATAGAATCCCCTATTACTATTGCTCTTCTCTTTCCCCCTTCCTGTGCAGATAGGCTGCTTGCGGTGCCAGAAGCTTGGCTCTGTCCGCACTCCCTGGAGGAACCAGCCTCATCAGCCTCCAAAATGGAATACCGATTTGCAAGCGGGACCCCAGGGGACTCCTGAACTACCTGCCTGATTCTCTTGGATTGCCTGGTGGTCACCCATTCCCTTCCTTCCTCAAGTCCCTTCAGCTGCGGTGTGACCACCTCTCTCTCCGTGCTATCCACAATGCTCTCAGACTCACGGATGCTCCACAGTGTTTCCAGCCGCGGTTCCAGCTCTGAAACCCGAGCTTCCAGGAGCTGCAGCTGGACACACTTCCTGCACACATGCTGGTCCCGGGGACTGGAAATGTTCCCGGATTCCCACATGCAGCAAGAGGAGCAAACCACGGCTTCAAGCTCTCCTGCCATGACTAAACCCTTTAAATTTAAAACTATGGAAGATTATAATTTAAAAAAACAATGAAGTCTTGCTAAAACAATGACTTACAATTCAATCCAGTTTGAAAAATACCCACCAGGACTTACTCACCAGTCATCTGTGCTCTTTGGAGACTCTCAGCTCCCCTCACTGTGAGCACAGGTAGGAAATGAGAGGAGCTCCTCGCTCCCTCCTCACCGAACTCCCTCAGTCACAAAACGCCCACTTTAGCACTCTAATGCAGCCCCAAGTCAGCACTCCAGTACAAATGAAGTCAGCACTGTAAGATGGCCCACTTTTATACTGTCTGACTCTAGCCCCTGAAAACTGGTTTAAGCCAGTTATTTAATTAACAAGGTGCAGCTGCAAGCAGAGCCTGAGTGAATTCTGTTTGAAGCTGGTCTAAAACTCACCTTCTCCAACCCAAACAGTAACTGTTAAGTTAATTTGCGAAATTAAACAAAGACTAGACTTTAGATGCAACTAACCCTTAATTACCCTCAGTCACAAAACTCCCACTTTCGCACTCTATTGCAGCCCCAAGTCAGCACTCCAGTGCAAACGAAAACTCCCATATCCCTCATCCCCCATATCCCTCACTCCCATATCCCTTACCCCCTCACCCACCATAACCTTCATCCCCAGATCCCTCATCCCCAGATCCCTCATCCCCAGATCCCTCATCCCCAGATCCCTCATCCCCCACATCCCTTATCCCCCATATCCCTTATCCCCCATATCCCTTATCCCCCATATCCCTCATCCCTCATCCCCCACATCCCTCATCCCCCACATCCCTCAACCCCCACATCCCTCAACCCCCACATCCCTCAACCCCCACATCCCTCAACCCCCACATCCCTCATCCCCCACATCCCTCATCCCCCACATCCCTCATCCCCCACATCCCTCATCCCCCACATCCCTCAACCCCCACATCCCTCAACCCCCACATCCCTCAACCCCCACATCCCTCAACCCCCACATCCCTCATCCCCCACATCCCTCATCCCCCACATCCCTCATCCCCCACATCCCTCATCCCCCACATCCCTCATCCCCCACATCCCTCAACCCCCACATCCCTCAACCCCCACATCCCTCAACCCCCACATCCCTCATCCCCCACATCCCTCATCCCCCACATCTCTCACTCCCATTACCCTTCACTCCCAATATCCCTCACCACCCACCATATCCCTCACTCCCTCCCCCACCTAATTTGGATTTGGGCTTCATTTATGATTGATTATATAATGCTCTCCCAGTCAGTTTGGAGACAGGGCTCTAACACTCTGTGGGGTATCAGAAGGAAGAGTGATGCACTCTGTGTGTATTCTGGTTCTTTTGGACCCTAAAACAGTGTTACTGGCACCAGCCTCATTCCCAGGCACTGGGTTGGTGTCTCTCGAGCTGCATGTCTGCTCTCTGTCTGGGGTATTTGTGCATTCTGAGCCTCAGCTAAATCTGATGTGGTTTCCCACAGGATTAAAGAACAGTTCCCTGGTACTGAGATTGAGAAATACGCCCACTTCATTAATGAATCCCTGAAGAAAACCAAAACGCGAGAGTTTGTGCCATCCCAAGAGGAGATCCAGGCATTGATCAGCCGACAGGAAATGGTGACAACTGTTTACTGCCATGGGGGAGGATCATGTAAAATCACCATTAACTCACACACTACAGCAGGAGAGGTGAGGCACTCATTAGCTCACTAACCACACTCATAGCAAACAGCGTGTGTCACTGGTGCAAAATAGACTCATTCTGCCTGTTCGCTGTGGTTGCCTGTTGTCAGGATCAGTCTGCTTGTTTGCTGTGATCACCTGTTAGGATCAGTCTGCCTGTTCATTGTGGTCACCTGTTGTTAGGGTCAGTGTGCTGGTTCACTGATCCTCTGTTGTCAGGGTCAGTCTGCCTGTTCACTGTGGTCGTCTGTTGTTAGGGTCAGTCTGCTTGTTCACTGTGGTCGTCTGTTGTCAGGGTCTGTCTGCCTGTTCACTGTGGTCGTCTGTTGTCAGGGTCTGTCTGCCTGTTCACTGTGGTCGTCTGTTGTCAGGGTCAGTCTGCCTGTTCACTGTGGTCGTCTGTTGTCAGGGTCAGTCTGTCTGTTCACTGTGATCGTCTGTTGTCATGGTCAGTCTGCCTGTTCACTGTGGTCGTCCGTTGTCAGGGTCAGTCTGTCTGTTCACTGTGGTCGTCCGTTGTCAGGGTCAGTCTGTCTGTTCACTATGGTCCATTGTCCGGGTCAGTCTGTCTGTTCACTGTGGTCGTCTGTTGTCAGGGTCAGTCTGTTGTCAGGGTCAGTCTGCCTGTTCACTGTGGTTGTCTGTTGTCAGGGTCAGGCTGCCTGTTCACTGTGGTCATCTGCTTTTGGGGATTGGTCTGAATATAAGGATGATGTTCATTCCTTTTTCACTGAACTAATGTCCTTTAGGGAAGGAAATCTGCCGTCCTTACCTGGTCTGGCCTACATGTGACTCCAGACCCACAGCAATGTGGTTAACTCTTACATGCCCTCTGAAATGGCCTAGCAAGTGACTCAGTTGTATTAAGGGGAGGCGGTGGCGTACTGGTATTGTCTCTGGACTAGTAACCCAGAAACCCAGGTATTGCTCTGGGGACATGGGTTCGAATCCCACCACAGCAGAAGGTGGAATTTGAACTTCAATTAATAAATCTGGAATTTAAAACTAGTCTAATGATGGCCATGAAACCATTGTCAATTGTTGTAAAAACCCATCTGGTTCACTAATGTCCTTTAGAGAAGGAAATCTGCTGTCCTTACCTGGTCTGGCCTACATGTGACTCCAGACCCACAGCAATGTGGTTGACTCTGACATGCCCTCTGAAATGGCCTAGCAAGACACTCAGTTCAAGGGCAATTAGGGATGGGCAACAAATGCTGGCCTGGCCTGCGATGCCCACATCCCATGAATGAATAAAAAAAAAAATTAAACTGAATGAATGAAACCGGACGGACCACCCGGCATCAACCGAGGCACTGCTTGTTTGCTGTGATCACCTGTTGTTAGGGTCAGTCTGCTTGTTTGACAAGCACTGGCACTAGACACTGCAAAGTCCTCCTGACTAACATCTGGGGGCTTGTGCCAAAGTTGGGAGAGCTGTCCCACAGACGAGTCAAGCAACAGCCTGACAGAGTCATACTCATGGAATCATACCTTACAGACAATGTCCCAGACACTGCCATCACCATCCCCGGGTATGTCCTGTCCCTTTGGCAGTACAGACCCAGCAGAGGTGGTGGCACAGTGGTATACAGTAGGGAGGGAGTTGCCCTGGGAGTCCTCAACATCAACTCTGGACCCCATGAAGTCTCATGGCATCAGGTCAAACATGGGCAAGGTAACCCCCTACTGATTACCACCTACCGCCCTCCCTCAGCTGATGAGTCAGTACTCCTCCATGTTGAACACCACTTGGAGGAAGCACTGAGGGTGGCAAGGGCACAAAATGTACTCTGGGTGGGGGACGTCAATGTCCGTCACCAAGAGTGGCTCGGTAGTACCACTACTGACCGAGCTGGCCAAGTCCTAAAGGACATATCTGCTAGACTGGGTCTGCGGCAGGTGCTAAGGCAACCAACAAGAGGGAAAGACATACTTGACCTCGTCCTCACCAATCTGCCTGCCGCAGATGCATCTGTCCATGCCAGTATTGGTAGGAGTGACCACTGCACAGTCGTTGTGGAGACGAAGTCCGCCTTCACATTGAGGATACCGTCCATCGTGTTGTGTGGCACTATCACCGTGCTAAATGGGATAGATTTCGAACAGATCTAGCAATGCAAAACTGGGCATCCATGAGGCGCTGTGGGCCATCAGCAGCAGCAGAATTGTACTCAACCACAATCTGTAACCTCATGGCCCGGCATATCCCCCACTCTACCATTACTATCAAGCCAGGAGACCAACCCTGGTTCAATGAAGAGTGCAGGAGGGCATAGAATCAGAATCATAGAAAGTTTATGACACAGAAAGAGGCCACTTCGCCCATTGTGTCTGTGCCGGCCTAAAAATGAGCCACACAATCTAATCCCACCTTCCAGCATTTGGTCCGTAGCCCTGCAGATCACGGTACTTGAGGTGCATATCCAGACTCCTTTTGAAATGAGTTGAGGGTCTCTGCCTCAACTACCCTTTCAGACAGTGAGTTCCAGACCCCCACCACCCTCTGGGTGAAAAAATGTTTCCTCATCTCTCCTCTAATCTTTCGACCAATCACTTTAAATCTATGCCCCCTCATCACTGACCTCTCTAAGGTGAATAGACCCTTCACCTCCACTCTATCCAGACCCCTCACAATTTTTTACATTTCAATCAGATCTCCCCTCGGCCTTCTCTGTTCCAAAGAGAACAACCCCAGCCTATCCAATCTTTCCTCATAGCTGCATTTTTCCAGTCCAGGCAACATCCTTGTAAATCTCCTCTGTACCCTCTCCAGTGCAATTACATCCTTTCTGTAATGAGGTGACCAGAACTGCACACAGTACTCAAGTTGTGGCCTAACCAATGAGTTATACAGTTCCAGCATAACCTCCCTGCCCTTGTATTCTATACCTCGGCTAATAAAGGAAAAGATTCCATATGCCTTCTTAACCACCTTATCGACCTGTCCTGCTCCCTTCAGGGATCTGTGGACATTCACTCCAAGGTCCCTTACTTCCTCTACACTTCTCAGTATTTTCCCATTAATCATGTATTCCTTTGCCTTGTTTGACCTCCCCAAATGCATCACCTCACACTTCTCCAAGTTGATTAGAATCCAGGACCAGCATGTTCCTGTGAGGAAGAAGGATAAGTTTGGCAAGTTTTGGGAACCTTGGATAACGCGGGATATTGTGAGCCTCGTCAAAAAGAAAAAGGAAGCATTCGTAAGGGCTGGAAGGCTAGGAACAGACGAATCCCTTGAGGAATATAAAGACAGTAGGAAGGAACTTAAGCAAGGAGTCAGGAGGGCTAAAAGGGGTCATGAAAAGTCATTGGCAAACAGGATTAAGTAAAATCCCAAGGCTTTTTATACATATATAAAGAGCAAGAGGGTAACCAGGGAAAGGGTTGGCCCACTCAAGGACAGAGATGGGAATCTAAGTGTGGAGCCAGAGGAAATGGGTGAGGTACTAAATGAGTACTTTGCATCAGTATTCACCAAGGAGAAGGACTTGGTGGATGATGAGCCTAGGGAAGGGAGTGCAGATAGTCTCAGTCATCTCATTATCAAAAAGGAGGAGGTGTTGGGTGTCTTGCAAAGCATTAAGGTAGATAAGTCCCCAGGGCCTGATGGGATCTACGCCAGAATACTGAGGGAGGCAACGGAAGAAACTGCTGGGGCCTTGACAGAAATCTTTGCATCCTCATTGGCTACAGGTGAGCTCCCAGAGGACTGGAGAATAGCCAATGTTGTTCCTTTGTTTAAGAAGGGTAGCAAGGATAATCCAAGAAATTATAGGCCGGTGAGCCTTACGTCAGTGGTAGGGAAATTATTAGAGAGGATTCTTCGGGACAGGATATACTCCCATTTGGAAACAAACGGACTTATTAGTGAGAGGCAGCATGGTTTTGTGAAGGGGAGGTCGTGTCTCACTAATTTGATTGAGTTTTTTGAGGAAGTGATGAAGATGATTGATGAAGGAAGGGCAGTGGACGTTATCTATATGGACTTCAGTAAAGCCTTTGACAAGGTCCCGCATGGCAGACTGGTGCAAAAGGTGAAGTCACACGGGATCAGAGGTGAGCTGGCAAGATGGATACAGAACTGGCTCAGTCACAGAAGACAGAGGGTAACAGTGGATGGGTGTTTTTCTGAATGGAGGGATGTGACTAGTGGTGTTCCGCAGGGATCTGTGCTGGGACCTTTGCTGTTTGTAGTATATATAAATGATTTGGAGGAAAATGTAGCTGGTCTGATTAGTAAGTTTGCGGACGACACAAAGGTTGGTGGAGTTGCGGATAATGATGAGGATTGTCAGAAGATACAGCAGGATATAGATCGGTTGAGACTTGGGCGGAGAAATGGCAGATGGAGTTTAATCCGGACAAATGTGAGGTAATGCATTTTGGAAGATCTAATGCAGGTGGGAAGTATACAGTAAATGGCAGAACCCTTAGGAGTATTGACAGGCAGAGAGATTTGGGCGTACAGGTCCACAGGTCACTGAAAGTGGCAACGCAGGTGGATAAGGTAGTCAAGAAGACATACGGCATGCTTGCCTTCATCGGTCGGGGCATAGAGTATAAAAATTGGCAAGTCATGTTGCAGCTGTACAGAACTTTAGTTAGGCCACACTTAGAATATTGCGTGCAATTCTGGTCGCCACACTACCAGAAGGACATGGAGGCTTTGGAGAGAGTACAGAAGAGGTTTACCAGGATGTTGCCTGGTCTGGAGGGCATTAGCTATGAGGAGAGGTTGGATAAACTCATATTATTTTCACTGGAACGACGGAGGTGGGGGGGCGACATGATAGAGGTTTACAAAGTTATAAGCGGCATGGACAGGGTGGATAGTCAGAAGCTTTTTCCCAGGGTGGAAGAGTCAGTTACTCGGGTACATAGGTTTAAGGTGAGAGGGGCAAAGTTTAGAGGGGATGTGCGAGGCAAGTTCTTTACACAGAGGGTGGTGAGTGCCTGGAACTTGCTGCCGGGGGAGGTGGTGGAAGCGGTACCATAGAGATGTTTAAGAGGCATCTTGACAAATACATGAGTAGGAAGGGAATAGAGGGATACGGACCCCGGAAGTGCAGAAAGTTTTAGTTTAGGCAGGCATCAAGATCGGTGCAGGCTTGGAGGGCCGAATGGCCTGTTCCTGTGCTGTACTGTTCTTTGTTCTTTGTTCTTTGAATTCCATTTGCCACTTTTCTGACCATCTAACCAGACCATCAATATCTTCCTGCAGCCTACAGCTATCTTCCTCGCTATCTTCCACACGGCCAATCTTTGTGTTGTCCGCAAATTCTTGATCATGCCCCCTACATTTATGTCCAAATCGTTAATATATACCACAAAAAGCAGGAGACCCAGTACTGAGCCCTGTGGAACACCACAGGAAACCGCCTTCCAGTCGCAAAAACACCCGTCAACAATTACCCTTTGTTTTCCTACCACTGAGCCAATTTTGTATCCACCTTGCTGCATTTCCCTGGATCCCATGGGATTTTATTTTTTTAACCAGTCTGCCATGTGGGACCTTGTCAAAAGCCTTCCTAAAATCCATGTAGACCACATCAACTGCATGACCCTCATCTATCTTCCTTGTTACTTCTTCAAAAAATTCGATCAAGTTGGTCAGACAAGATCTTCCCTTAACAAATCCATGCTGACTATCCTTGATTAACCTGTGCCTTTCCAAGTGACAGTTTATCTTGTCTCTCAGAATAGATTTCAATGATTTGCTCACTACTGAGGTTAGACTGACTGACCTGTAATTATTCAGTCCATCCCAGAGGTACGTTAGCAGTTCTCCAATCTTCCGGCACCACACCTGTATCCAGTGAGGACTGGAAAATGATGGTCAGACCTTCTGCTATTTCCTCTTGCTTCTTTTAACAGTCTAGGGTACATTTCATCTGGTCCACTCCTCCATCATCCCCAACACCTCGTCCCCCTCCCATGGCACCTTCCCATGCAATCAGAGGAGGTGTAACACCTGCCCTTTTACCTCCTCTCTTCTTGCCATCCAAGGCCCCAAACAGGTGAAGCATCGATTTACTTGTACTTCATTCAATTTAGTATAGTGTATTCGCTGCTCACAATGTGGTCTCCTCTACAGTTTGGGTTCCGCCAGGGCCACTCAGCTCCTGACCTCATTACAGCCTTGGTCCAAACATGGACAATAGAGCTGAACTCCAGAGGTGAGGTGAGAGTGACTGCCCTTGACATCAAGACAGCATTTGAGTATGGCATCAAGGAGCCCTAGCAAAACTGAAGTCAATGGGAATCAGGGGGAAAACTCTCTGCTGGCTGGAGTCATACGTTGCAAAAAGGAAGATGGTTGTGGTTGTTGGAGGTCAATCATCGCAGTCCCAGGACATCACTGCAGGAGTTCCTCAGGATCGTGTCCTCGGCCCAACCATCTTCAGTTGCTTCATCAATGACCTCTCCATCATAAGGTCAGAAATGGGGATGTTCGCTGATGATTGCACAATGTTCAGCACAATTCGCGACTCCTCAGATACTGAAGCAGCCCGTGTAGAAAAGCAGCAAGACCTGGACAATATCCAGGCTTGGGCTGATTAGTGGCAAGTAACATTCGCGCCACACAAATGCCAGGCAATGACCAGCTCCAACAAGAGAGAATCTAACATCTCCCCGTGACATTCAGTGACATTACCATCGCTGAATCCCCCACTATCAACATCCTAGGGGCTACCATTGGCCAAAAACTGAACTGGAGTAGCCATATAAATACCGTGGCTACAAGAACAGGTCAGAGGCTCGGAATTGTGCGTCCAGTAACTCATCTCCTGACTCCCCAAAGCCTGTCCACCATCTATAAGGCACAAGTCAGGCGTGTGATGGAATGCTCTCCACTTGCCTGGATGCGTGCAGCTCCAACAACAGTCAAGAAGCTGGACACCATCCAGGACAAAGCAGCCCGCTTGATTGGCACCCCATCCACAAACATTCACTCCCTCCACCACCAACGCACAGTGGCAGCAGTGTGTACCATCTACAAGATGCACTGCAGCAATGCACCAAGGCTCCTTCGACAGCACCTTCCAAACCTGTGACCTCTACCACCTCGAAGGACAAGGGCAGCAAATGCATGGCAACACCACCACCTGCAAATTCCCCTCCAAGTCTCACACCGTCCTGACTTGGAACTTTATCGCCGTTCCTTCACTGTCGCTGGGTCAAAATCTTGGAACTCCCTCCCTAACAGCACTGTGGGTGTACCTACCCCACATGGACTGCAGCAGTTCAGGAAGGCAGCTCACCACCACCTTCTCAAGGGCAATTATGGATGGACAATAAATGCTGGCCTGGCCAGTGACGCCCACATCCCATGAATGAATTTTTAAAAAATCCACTCCATTTGATCCCTTATACCCCTTCTTGGAGCAGCGTGGCTCTCTGATACCCCTTCTCAGGGTGGGTGTTATTCTCCGATACACCATCACGGGGCGGGTGTTATCCTCTGATACCCCCTCTTGGGGTGGGTGTTATTCTCTGATGTCCCCTCTCAGGGTGGGTGTTATTCTCTGATACCAGTTTTCGGGCTGGGTGTTACTCCTGGATACCCCATCTCGGGGTGGGTGTTATTCTGATACCCCCTCCAGGGGCAGATGTTACTCTCTATTACCCCCTCTCGGCGTGGATGTTACTCTCTGATACCCCTCTCGGTGGGGGTGTTACTGTCTGATACCCCCTCTCGGGGTGTGTGTTACTCACTGAAATGCCCTCTTGAGGCGGGTGTTACTATCTGGTGCCCCCTCTCGGGGCAGGTGTTCCTCTCTGATACCCCCGTCTCGTGGTTGATGTTACTCCCTGATACCCCCTCTCGGGGGGGTGGGTGTTACTCTAATACGCCCTCTCGGCATGGGTGTTACTCTCTGATACCCCTTCTCAGGATGGGTGTTACTCACTGAAATGCCATCTTGAGGCGGATGTTACTCTCTGATACCCCCTCTTGAGGCGGGTGTTACTATCTGGTGCCCCCTCTCGGGATGGGTGTTACTCTCTGATACCCCCTCTGGGGCTGGGTGTTACTCTCTGATACCCCCTCTCTGGCTGTGTTACTCTCTGATAACCCCTCTAGGTGCAGGTGTTACTCTCTTATACCCCCTCTCGGGCTGGGTGTTACTCTCTTATACCCCCTCTCGGGCTGGGTGTTACTCTCTTATACCCCCTCTCGGGCTGGGTGTTACTCTCTGATACCCCCTCTCGGGCTGGGTGTTACTCTCTGATACCCCCTCTGGAGGTGGGTGTTACTCTCTGATACCCCCTCTGAGGGTGGATGTTACTCTCTGATACCCCCTCTGAGGGTGGATGTTACTCTCTGATACCCCCTCTGAGGGTGGATGTTACTCTCTCATACCCCCTCTCGGGCTGGATGTTGCTCTCTGATAGCCCCTCTCGGGTTGGGTGTTACTCTCTGATACCCCCTCTCGGGCTGGATGTTACTCTCTGATACCCCCTCTCGGGCTGGATGTTACTCTGATACCCGCTCTCGGGCTGGGTGTTGCTCTCTGATACCCTGTCTCGGGGTGGGTGTTACTCTCTGATACCCCCTCTCGGGCTGGGTGTTACTCTTTTATACCCCCTCTCGGGCTGGGTGTTTCTCTCATATACCCCTTCTGAGGGTGGGTGTTTCTCTCTGATACCCCCTCTGAGGGTGGGTGTTACTCTCTGATACCGCCTCTGAGGGTGGGTGTTACTCTCTGATACCCTGTCTCGGGGTGGGTGTTACTCTCTGATACCCCCTCTCGGGCTGGGTGTTTCTCTCTGATACCCCCTCTGAGGGTGGGTGTTACTCTCTGATACCCCCTCTGGGGCTGGGTGTTACTCTCTGATACCCCCTCTCAGGCTGGGTGTTACTCTCTAATACCCCCTCTGAGGGTGGGTGTTACTCTCTGATACCCTGTCTCGGGGTGGGTGTTACTCTCTGATACCCCCTCTCGGGCTGGGTGTTACTCTCTGATACCCCCTCTGAGGGTGGGTGTTACTCTCTGATACCCTGTCGGGCTGGGTGTTACCCTCTGATACCCCCTCTCGGGCTGGGTGTTACCCTCTGATACCCCCTCTGAGGGTGGGTGTTACTCTCTGATACCCTGTCTCGGGGTGGGTGTTACTCTCTGATACCCCCTCTCGGGCTGGGTGTTACTCTCTGATACCCTCTCTGAGGGTGGGTGTTACTCTCTGATACCCTGTCGGGGTGGGTGTTACCCTCTGATACCCCCTCTCGGGCTGGGTGTTACCCTCTGATACCCCCTCTGAGGGTGGGTGTTACCCTCTGATACCCCCTCTCGGGCTGGGTGTTACCCTCTGATACCCCCTCTCGGGCTGGGTGTTACCCTCTGATACCCCCTCTCGGGCTGGATGTTACTCTCTGATACCCTGTCTCGGGCTGGGTGTTACCCTCTGATACCCCCTCTCGGGCTGGATGTTACTCTCTGATACCCTGTCTCGGGGTGGAGTGATGTTATTACTCAGCGCTGGTCCTTTCTCCCGATACACAGGTTGTTGAGAAGTTGGTGAGAGGCCTGGCGATGGAGGACAGTCGCAATATGTTTGCTCTATTTGAACACAGTGAGCAAGGGGACAGGGCTATCGAGAGCCGCACCATCGTCGCAGACGTTCTGGCGAAATTCGAAAGGTGAGAATGTTACCGCTGAGAAATCCATCTCCACCTGAGGACACAGGGCTCCAAATGCACAAATATCAGCTGGTGTTTGCTGGGGTAGAGAGAGTGTGGGTGGGGAAGGGGTAGGGGGAAAGGTGGTGACCACGGATGTTGGTACAGCAGAAGGGATTGGGTTGGTGGTTGGGGGAGAGGGTGGGGTGGGTATTGGGGGAGGGGTGGGGTGGGGAGTGGTGGAAGGGTGGGGTGGGTATTGGGGGAGGGGGGAGTGGGGGAAGGGTGGGGTATGGAGTTGGGGAGGGGTGGGGTGGGGATTGGCAGAGTGTGTGGGTGGTGGGGAGTGTGGGAAGGGTGGGGAGTGGGGGATGGGTGGGGTGGAGGGGTGGGGTGGGGGGGGTGGTCTGTGGAGTGGGGTGGAGAGTGGGGGATGGGTGGGGGTGGGGTGGGCCATTGGGGAGGGGTGGCGTGGGCAGTGGGGGTGGGGTGGAGAGTGGGGGATGGGTGGGGGTGGGGTGGGCAGTGGGGGTTATGGACTCGATGTTTAATAGGTGATGCCCTTTGACTGTAGGATGATGAGCAGTGAGGGGCGTGAGGACAGGCTGTGGGGCCTTTACTTCAAACTCTACTGCTTCCTCGACGTGGAGAATGTGGCGAAGAATGGAGTGGAATTTGCATTCATGTTCGAACAGGTAGAAGCTCAGCCTATTCACTAAGTGACCAGCGTTAATCAACTGATAGTACTAAGCAGCTCATTATATAGGCTTATTAATCAGCTAGTTAGTGGGTATTGGGCAGCAACGATGGGCATGTTAAGCAGCGTAACCAATAGTTTTAAGTTGACGATTGTAAATGAAGTTCTGTGATGTTGACGGAATTCAGAGAGAAAACAGCAGAGGTTCTGCCAATCATTATTCAAATTGTGTGTGTGACTGGACAGTAATATTTCCTTGGCTCAAGCAGAGAGAGAGGTTAACATTTCACCAAGTTAGTCTAATGTCAAACTCTTCAGGGCCGAGTTTATTGGGGTGGTCATTATTAGGGTGGAGATTCTGGCCGGTCATTATTAGGGTGGAGATTCTGGCCGGTCATTATTAGGGTGGAGATTCTGGCCGGTCATTATTAGGGTGGTGATTCTGGCCGGTCATTATTAGGGTGGAGATTCTGGCCGGTCATTATTAGGGTGGAGATTCTGGCCGGTCATTATTAGGGTGGAGATTCTGGCCGGTCATTATTAGGGTGGTGATTCTGGCCGGTCATTATTAGGGTGGTGATTCTGGCCGGTCATTATTAGGGTGGTGATTCTGGCCGGTCATTATTAGGGTGGTGATTCTGGCCGGTCATTATTAGGGTGGAGATTCTGGCCGGTCATTATTAGGGTGGAGATTCTGGACGGTCATTATTAGGGTGGTGATTCTGGCCGGTCATTATTAGGGTGGAGATTCTGGCCGGTCATTATTAGGGTGGTGATTCTGGCCGGTCACTATTAGGGTGGAGATTCTGGCCGGTCATTATTAGGGTGGAGATTCTGGCCGGTCATTATTAGGGTGGAGATTCTGGCCGGTCATTATTAGGGTGGAGATTCTGGCCGGTCATTATTAGGGTGGTGATTCTGGCCGGTCATTATTAGGGTGGAGATTCTGGCCGGTCATTATTAGGGTGGAGATTCTGGCCGGTCATTATTAGGGTGGTGATTCTGGCCGGTCATTATTAGGGTGGTGATTCTGGCCGGTCATTATTAGGGTGGAGATTCTGGCCGGTCATTATTAGGGTGGAGATTCTGGCCGGTCATTATTAGGGTGGTGATTCTGGCCGGTCATTATTAGGGTGGAGATTCTGGCCGGTCATTATTAGGGTGGAGATTCTGGCCGGTCATTATTAGGGTGGAGATTCTGGCCGGTCATTATTAGGGTGGTGATTCTGGCCGGTCATTATTAGGGTGGAGATTCTGGCCGGTCATTATTAGGGTGGTGATTCTGGCCGGTCATTATTAGGGTGGAGATTCTGGCCGGTCATTATTAGGGTGGAGATTCTGACCGGTCATTATTAGGGTGGTGATTCTGGCCGGTCATTATTAGGGTGGTGATTCTGGCCGGTCATTATTAGGGTGGAGATTCTGGCCGGTCGTTATTAGGGTGGAGATTCTGGCCGGTCATTATTAGGGTGGTGATTCTGGCCGGTCATTATTAGGGTGGTGATTCTGGCCGGTCATTATTAGGGTGGTGATTCTGGCCGGTCATTATTACATTACAGCCCCAGAGAGATCGTTAATGTGAAAAAAGCTGAGATCTGAACCCCAAACCAATTTAACAAATTACACAAGATTCACATTTTATGTCTTTTTCTGTAACAACTAAATTAAAAGAATTCCCAATTAACTAAATGGCTCTTTGTAAATAACTGACACCCCAAATTATAAACCAAAGTATTTTCTTTAGTTTAGAGATACAGCACTGAAACAGGCCCTTCGGCCCACCGAGTCTGTGCCGACCATCAACCACCCATTTATACTAATGCTACACTAATCCCATATTCCTACCAGATCCCCACCTGTCCCTATATTTCCCGACCACCTACCTATACTAGGGGCAATTGCTAATGGCCAATTTACCTATCAACTTGCAAGTCTTTGGCATGTGGGAGGAAACCGGAGCACCCGGCGGAAACCCACACGGTCACAGGGAGAACTTGCAAACTCCACACAGGCAATACCCAGAATTGAACCCGGGTCGCTGGAGCTGTGAGGCTGCGGTGCTAACCACTGCGCTGCCCATAATTTATTTTTTCAACAGTTGAACCCTAACCCTAACTTCTTAAACTTCTATGTTATACAGTCCTTTTTGATGAAGAAATCCTTTGCGTGTAAAAGTCCCTGACTCCTCCCAATTGCAATGGGTTGAATCTCCCAGACTTTTTCAAAATTAATATTCTCTTCACTCCCTTCTCCGAGCACTTCCAACCTGGAAGTCCATGGATCATGTGATTTCCGGTGATCCTGTGGGCCCTTTACTCCTCTGCAAACTTCAACTCTCCAAACTGGTTCAAGTCTTCACTTCCTTTTGCTATCTCTCTCCCTCTCTCTCTCTCCAGCTGCCACCTCTGGGTGTCTTCTCTTATAGCTTGCCTTCAGGCCACAACCCGATGATTCGTTCCTTACAGCCTGTTTTTCTCCAGAAAGTCTGTTAAATTTATCTGGACTTAGAATTCAATAGTTTATTGTTCTGCTGCAAAATGCAGAGACCAATAGTCTGAGTTCCACAAAGCTACTTGGCCTTTCCATTGTCCTAGGTGTTAACACCTGCCTGTTTAGTTAGCATGTTCTCAATGACTAACTCCTTGTTGCATGACCCAACAGTCTGGGAAGTAGAAACCCATTCTTCTTCAGGTGTTAGTGCAAAAGTCTCTGTTCTTCACAAGACAGTCTTTGATCTGTTCTCTCTGTTGTCCTGGTAACCTTTCGCAGAGTGGAGGTGAGGTCAGCTGACCTTCTGGACTCCATCTTCAACTTTTAAAAATCACAATCTTTAAAACATAATTGTGTTAAGAGCTCTCGCGTTCATAACAATTAGATTTGTCATGAGTTACTGCTGTTTGTGCTTCCCTTTGTGCAGGCACATGAATGTTTAATCAGTGGACATTTCCCTGCACCAGAAGATACCCTCCAGCTGTTATCAGCTTTGCGACTGCAATACATCAACGGAGATTACACCAAGACCTCCTTGAATCTGCAGGAAGTTTATCCTGTAACCAAGCTGAGGAACAAGATCTTCCAATCGACAAAGTTCAACTCGCAGACCCTGGAGAAGAGAAGGACCAGTTTCTTGGAGGGGACACTACGTCTCAGCCTTCGCACAGGCTCAGTGAAGAAACAGAAGATGGAAGAAGAGCAAATGTTGGAGATGTGGTTGAAAGAAGAGCTGTCAGCCACCCGCACCAGCATTGTGGACAAGTGGAAGAAGCTTCGGGGCATGAAGCAGCAGCAAGCCATGCTGAGATACATGGCTATTGTTATGGAATGGTCAGGGTATGGCTCCACTCTCTTTGATGTTGAGGTATGTTCGACTGGTTGCTCACCTGGATTTCCTGCCACAGCCTACTCTTAATTTCATAATTTCCCTTCACCTATCAGCTCAGAGTATCTCATACAGCCCACCTTACTTTATCTCCAGTGTGTCAGGGATTTATTGGGAATAATTACAACCTCTTTCTCTGCATCTCTCTTAAAAAAAAAATGAACCCAAGTCAATTTCTCTCCGTGGGTTCGGAAACAATGTGATGATATTAATGGATTCCGATAGTTTAACTGAGTTACCAGTGTCTCCACCTCCCCATACCTCCCTCCTCCCCTTCTATCCCTCCCCACCCACCATGCCTCCTCCTCCTCCACCCGTTCCCCACCCCATCTCCCACTCTACCTCTCCCCTCCTACCCCTTGGTCCCTTACCCCCTTCACTTCTCCCTCCTTTGCCCACCCTGCCTCCCCTTCTCTGTTCTTCCCCATCTCCCACATTACCTTGTCCTCTCTTCCCCTCCATCCTTCACCCCTACTTTTCCCTTCCCCTCACAGGTGCTAATGTACTTTGATTGGTCCCTGTGGGTGCTAATGCCCTTTGGTCCCTGTGGGTGCTAATGACTTTTGATTGGTTCCTGAGGGTGTAAATGCCCTTTGATTGGTTCTTGTGGGTGCTAGTACTCTTTGATTGGTCCCTCTGGGTGCTAATGCCTTTTGGTCCCTGCGGGTGCTAATGCCCTTTGGTTCCTGCGGGTTCTCATGCTCTTTCATTGGTCCCTGTGGGTGCTAGTGCCCACTGATTGGTTCCTGTGGGTGCTAGTGCATTTTAATTGGTCCCTATGGGTGCTAATGCCCTTTGGTGCCTGTGGGTGCTAATGCCCTTTGATTGGTTCCTGCGGGTGTTGATGCTCTTTGGTCCCTGTGGGTGCTAATGCCCTTTGATTGGTTCCTGTGGGTGCTAATCTTTTTATTGGTTCCTGCAGATGCTAATGCCCTTTGATTTGTTGTTTGCAGTGTAAGGAAGGTGGATTTCCCAATGAGCTGTGGTTGGGCGTCAGTGCTGAAAACATTTCCATCTACAAACGGGGAGATGCCCGGCCGCTGGAAACCTTCCAGTACGAGCACATTGTGTTCTTTGGGGCTCCGTTCCCAAACACCTACAAGATCACAGTGGATGAGCGGGAAATGTTCTTTGAAACCCCACAGGTGAGAGCTGATCGGTGAATTTAGGGACAACCTCAGCAGTGACAACATTTGTTATGATGGAGAGTCCAGAACACGGGGTGGCAGTACTGATTAGGGAAAACATTGTAATGTTGGAAAGAGCGGATGTCCTTGAGGGGCAAAGACAGAATCCATTTGGTTAGGGTGGAGAAGCAAAAAGGGGTGATCACGCTACTGGGGGTATTCTGTAGGCTTCCAAATAATGAGAGAGAGAGGAGCTTTTCTGCAAGGAAATCACAGAGATGTACAAGAAGTTCAGTCGGATCAAGGTTCCAATTTTATGGAGTCATAGAGTTATACAGCACAGAAAGAGGCCCTTTGCCCATCGTGTCCTTCTTGAATAATGGCACCACATTCGCTCTCCTCCAATCCTCTGATACCTCTCCTGTAGCCAGAAAGGATTTGAAAATTTGTGTCAGAGCCCCTGCTATCTCCTCCCTTGCCTCACATAACAGCCTGGGATACATCTCATCTGGGCCTGGGGATTTATCCACTTTTAAGCCTGCTAAAACAGCTAATACTTCCTCCCTTTCAATGCTAATATGTTTGAATATATCACAGTCCCCCTCCCTGATCTCTACACCTACATTGTCCTTCTCCATAGTGAACACAGATGAAAAATAATCATTTAAAACCTCACCTACATCCACCGGCTCCACACACAGATTGCCACTTTGGTCCCTAATGGGCCCTACTCTTTCCCTGGTTATCCTCTTGCCCTTAATATACTTAGAAAATGCCTTGGGATTTTCCTTTATCTTTCCCGCCAGTGATTTTTCATGCCCCCTCTTTGCTCTCCTAATTACTTTTTTAAGTACCCCCCTACACTTTCTATACTCCTCTAGGGCCTCCGCTGTTTTCAGTGCTCCGAATCTGCCATAAGCCTCCTTTTTTTCCCTTATCCAATCCTTTATATCCCTTGACATCCAGGATTCCCTTGACCTGTTGGTCCTACTCTTTACCTTTATGGGAACATGTTGGCCCTGAACTCTCACTTTTTCCTCTTTGAATGATTTTGAATGATGTGCTGTAGACTTTCCTACAAGTAGCTACTCCCAGTCCACTTTGGCCAGATCCTGTTTTATCATATTGAAATCGGCCATCCCCCAATTCAGTATTTCTGGTCCATCTTTGTCCTTTTCATTAACTACCTTAAATCTTAGAGTTATGATCACTATCCCCAAAATGCTCCCCCGTTGACACTTTTACCACTTGTCTAGCTTCATTCCCTAGGATAAGAGTAATAGAGTTTATTTTTATTCATTCATGGGATGTGGGCGTCACTGGCTAGGCCAGCATTTATTGCCCATCCCTAATTGCCCTTGAGAAGGTGGTGGTGAGCTGCCTTCTTGAACCGCTGCAGTCCATGTGAGGTAGGTACACCCACAGTGCTGTTAGGAAGGGAGTTCAAGGATTTTGACCCAGCGACAGTGAAGGAACGGCGATATAGTTCCAAGTCAGGATGGTGTGTGACTTGGAGGGGAACTTGCAGGTGGTGGTGTTCCCATGCATCTGCTGCTCTTGTCCTTCGAGGTGGTAGAGGTCGCGGGTTTGGAAGGTCCTGTCTCAGGAGCCTTGGTGCGTTGCTGCAGTGCATCTTGCAGATGGTACACACTGCTGCCACTGTGCGTCGGTGGTGGAGGGAGTGAATGTTTGTGGATGGTGTGCCAATCAAGCGGGCTGCTTTGTCCTGGATGGTGTCAAGCTTCTTGAGTGTTGTTGGAGCTGCACCCATCCAGGCAAGTGGAGAGTATTCCATCACACTCCTGACTTGTGCCTTGTCGATGGTGGACAAGCTTTGGGGAGTCAGGAGGTGAGTTACTCGCCTCAGGATTCCTAGCCTCTGACATGCTCTTGCAGCCACGGTATTTATATGGCTACTCCAGTTCAGTTTCTGGTCAATGGTAGCCCCTAGGATGTTGATAGTGGGGAATTCAGCGATGGTAATGCTGTTGAATATCAAGGGGAGATGGTTAGATTCTCTCTTGTTGGAGATGGTCATTGCCTGGCACTTGTGTGGCGCAAATGTTACTTGCCACTTAACAGCCCAAGCCTGGATATTGTCCAGGTCTTGCTGCATTTCTACACGGACTGCTTCAGTATTTGAGGAGTCGCGAATGGTGCTGAACATTGTGCAATCATCAGCGAACATCCCCACTTCTGACCTTATGATTGAAGGAAGGTCATTGATGAAGCAACTGAAGATGGTTGGGCCTAGGACACTAATCTGAGGAACTCCTGCAGTGATGTCCTGGAGCTCAGATGATTGACCTCCAACAACCGCAGCCATCTTCCTTTGCGCTAGGTATGACTCCAACCAGCAGAGGGTTTTCCCCCTGATTCCCATTGACTCCAGTTTTGCTCGGGCTCCTTGATGCCACACTCGGTCAAATGCTGCCTTGATGTCAAGGGCAGTCACTCTCATCTCACAGTCATAGAGTTATACAGCACAGAAACAGGCCCTTTGGCCCATCGTATCTGTGCCGACCATCAAGCACCAAACTATTCTAGTCCCATTTTCCAGCACTTGGCCTGTAGCCTTGTATGCTAAGGCGTTTCAAGTGCTCATCTAAATATTTCTTAAATGTTGTGAGGTTTCCAGCCTCTACCACCCCTTCAGGTAGTGCATTCCAGATTCCAACCACCCTCTGGGTGAAAATTTTTTTCCTCAAATCCACTCTAAACCTCCTGGCCCTTACCTTAAATCTATGCCAGTCCAGTACCGCCCCTTCTCTTGTCGGACTTTCTACATACTGGCTCAAAAGCTTTCCTGTATGCACTTTAAGAATTCCATCCCCCCTTTAAGCCTTTAGCAATAAGACTATCCCAGTTAATATCGGGGAAGTTGAAATCCCCTACTATTATTACCCTTTTATTTTTACACCTGAGATTTGCCTACATATCTGCTCCTCTATCTCTCCCTGACTGTTTGGAGGTCTGTAGTACACTTCCAGCCAAGTGATTGACCCCTTTTTGTTTTTAAGTTCTACCCATATGGCCTCATTTGAGGAACCTTCTAAGATATCATCCCTCCTTACTGCAGTAATTGACTCCTTGATCAACAGTGCAATGTCACCTCCTCCTTTACAACCACCACCCCCCCACCCCTCCCTGTCATGCCTGAAGATTCTATACCCTGGAAAATTGAGCTGCCAGTCCTGCCCTTCCATCAACCATGTCTCTGTGATAGCAATAATATCATATTCCCATGTGTTAATCAACGCCCTCAATTCATCTGCCTTACTAGGAAGAATCCTTGCATTAAAATAGTTGCAATCCAGCCTTGCATTATTCGCTTGTGCCTTAACAGGTCTATATTTGCTCTGCCTTCTCATGTGGGACCTTGTCAAATGCTTTACTAAAATCCATGTAGACCACATCCACTGCACTACCCTCATCAATCCTCCTTGTTACTTTCTCAAAAAACTCAATTGAATTAGTAAGACGTGACCTTTCCTTAACAAATCCATGCTGACTATCCCTGATTAATCCGTGCCTTTCTAAGTGGCAGTTTATCCTGTCCCTCAGAATTGATTCTAATAATTTACCCACCACAGAGATCAGACTGACCGGCCTATAATTATTTGGCCTATCCCTTGCACCCTTTTTAAACACTGGTACAACCTTCGCCGACCTCCAATCGTCTGGCACCTTGTCTGTATCTAATGATGATTTGAAGATGATCCTCAGCGCATCTACTATTTCCTCCCTGGCTTCCTTTAACAACCCGGGATACAATCCATCCGGCCCTGGCAATTTATCCACTTTCAAGGATGTCTAATATTTCACGCTCTTCCTCTTTAACTACAATGTCTACATCAACCCTCTCCTTTGTGAAGACAGAGACAAAAAACCCATTAAGAACCCTGCCCACATCATCTGCATCCATGCATAAGTTCCCCTGTACATCTCTGATAGGCCCTACTCTTTCCTTAGTTATCCTCTTGCTCTTAATGTACTGATAAAACATCTTCGGGTTTTCTTTGATTTTACCTACTAATAATTTTTCATGTCCTCTCTTTGTTTTTCTAATTTCCTTTTTTACTTCACCCCTGCACTTTCTATACTCCTCTAGGCTTTCTAAAGTATTAAGTTTTTTGTAATTGTCACAAGCTTTCTTTTTCTGATTTAACTTAGCCTGTAAGCTTCTAGATAACCAGAGGGCTCTAGATTTGGCCATTCCACCCTTTATCTTTGTGGGGACATGCCTACACTGTGACTCATATCTCGCTTTTAAATGCCTCCCACTGGTTTGCCACTGATTTTCCTTCGAGTAGCTGTATCCAGTCCACTTTCGTCAGGTCACCTCTCAGTTTTAAAATTCGCCTTCCCCCCATTTAGAACTTTAGTCCTGTTCTATCTTTGTCCTTTTCCATGATTATGCTGAAACTAACTGTATTATGGTCACTATCTCTAAAATGGTCACCCCACAGCTACTTCCTGCACTTGCCCAGCTTCAGTATTGAAGACTAAATCTGGAATTGCACCCCCTCTCATTGGGCTTGTTAAGTGCTGGCTAAAAAAGCTCTATTGAATGCAGTTCAAGAATTTTGTCCCCTCTGTGCCCTTCACACTGTTTGTATCCCAGTTGATATTGGGGTAATTGAAATCCCCAACGATTATTGCCCTAAAGTTTTTGCACTCAGAAATTTACCTACATATTTGCTCTTCTATCTTCCTTTCACTATTTGTGAGTCTATAGTACACTCCTAATAGTGTCGCTGCCTCTTTTTTATTTCTGAGCTCCACCCATATGGCCTCGTTTGATGATTCATTTAGCATATCGTGTTGCCATGTGTCTATCTGTGCCCTCAGCTCAACGGCTTTATTTATTATAAAAGCAAAATACTGCAGATGCTGGAAATCTGAAATAAAAACAAGTTCTTCAGAAGGGTCACTGACCTGAAACGTTAACTCTGCTTCTCTCTCTACAGATGCTGCCAGACCTGCTGAGTATTTCCAGCATTTCTTGGCTTTATTTATTATATTCCTTGCATTTAAATAAATACTCTTTAACACTGCCAAATTCAAAGAACCTTTGCTTCTTCTGTCTTCCAGAGTCACTCACTAATTTTCTGCCCCCTGTTCCCTGCTCTGGAATTGTCCTATCTAAGACTGCGTTCAGGTTCCCATCCCGCTGCCAAACTAGTTTAAACCATCCCCAACAGCACTAGCAAAGCTTCCTGCAAGGATATTTGTCCCAGTCCTGTTCAGGTGCAGACCAGGCTTGCACAGGTTCCACCTTCCCCAGAATTGGTCCCAATGCCCCAGAAATCTGAAGCCCTCCCTCCTGCACCATCTCTCCAGCCACGCATTCATCTGGTGTATTCTCCTATTTCTATATTCACTAGCACGTGGCCTTGGGAGTAATCTGGAGATTACTACCCTTGAGATCCTGCTTGTTAATCTCTTTCCTTACTCCCTAAGCTCAGCCTGCAGGACCTCATCCCTCTTTCTTTCTATATCACTGGTACCAATGTGGACCACGACCTCTGGCTGTGCACCCTCGCCCTCCAGAATGTTCTGTAGCCACGCCAGGGAGGCAACATACTATGCTGGAATCACGTCTGAGACCACAGAAACGCGTATCAGTTCCCCTAACTATAGAATCCCTTACCACTACTGCTCTCTTGTATTTTCTCCTCCCTCCCTTCACAGCTGAGCCACCCATGGTGCTCTGGTCATGACTCTCACTGCACTCTCCAGAGGAACCCTCTCTCCCATCGGTATTCAGAACTGAATACCGGTTAAAAAGTGGGATGCCCTCCGGGAACTCCTGCATTACCTGCCTTGACCTTCTTGTCTGTCTGGCAGCCAACCAGCCCCTCTCTGTCTGTGTTCTCTTAAGCTCCAGGGTGACTCGCTTTTGAAACATGCTATCCACAGAGTTCTCTGCCTCGTGGCTACACCACAGTGACACCAGCCACTGCTCGATTTCCGAAACCCGGAGCTCAAGCTTCTGCAGCAAGTGACATTTCCTGTAGACGTGTTTGTCAAGGACACATGGTGCATCCAATACATCCCACAAACCACAGGAGGCACATTCCACTTGGCCGAGCTGCCCTGCCATTACTTAGCTTCACAAACTAATTATTGCGAATTATTACCAGTTATTCTTCCTCTGTAGCGTGGAGGCAAACAATCAGCTGACAGATCTGCCGTGAAGTCAATGTTAGTTGTTTTCACTTTCCAAAGCCAGCACGTGGGAACACAGCCACATCACCCGCTGCCAGTGGCACATGTTGTCTATCCCTGTGCTAACTTTATTGACATCTCTCTTACCACATTCTGTAACGCACAGATCGTCCTCATTGACTCCGGGTCATAGCATCCTGAGATATTGCTGTTCCTCTCTCTCTCACTGTCATATTGCTGTTTCTCTCTCTCTCACTGTGATATTGCTGTTCCTCTCTCTCTCACTGTGATATTGCTGTTTCTCTCTCTCTCACTGTGATATTGCTGTTTCACTCTCTCTCACTGTGACATTGCTGTTCCTCTCTCTCTCACTGTGATATTGCTATTTCTCTCTCTCTCACTGTGATATTGCTGTTTCACTCTCTCTCACTGTGATATTGCTGTTTCACTCTCTCTCACTGTGATATTGCTGTTTCACTCTCTCTCACTGTGACATTGCTGTTCCTCTCTCTCTCACTGTGATATTGCTATTTCTCTCTCTCTCACTGTGATATTGCTGTTTCACTCTCTCTCACTGTGATATTGCTGTTTCTCTCTCTCTCACTGTGATATTGCTATTCCTCTCTCTCTCTCTCTGTGATATTGCTGTCTCTCTCTCTCTCACTGTGATATTGCTGTTTCACTCTCTCTCACTGTGATATTGCTGTTCCTCTCTCTCTCTCACTGTGATATTGCTATTTCTCTCTCTCTCACTGTGATATTGCTGTTTCTCTCTCTCTCTCTGTGATATTGCTGTCTCTCTCTCTCTCACTGTGATATTGCTATTCCTCTCTCTCTCACTGTGATATTGCTGTTCCTCTCTCTGTGACATTGCTGTTTCTCTCTCTCTCGCTATGATATTGCTGTTCCTCTCTCTCTCACTGTGATATTGCTGTTTCTCTCTCTCTCACTGTGATATTGCTGTTTCTCTCTCTCTCACTGTGATATTGCTGTTCCTCTCTCTCTCTCACTGTGATATTGCTATTTCTCTCTCTCTCTCACTGTGATATTGCTATTTCTCTCTCTCTCACTGTGATATTGCTGTTTCTCTCTCTCTCACTGTGATATTGCTGTTTCTCTCTCTCTCACTGTGATATTGCTGTTTCTCTCTCTCTCACTGTGATATTGCTGTTTCTCTCTCTCTCACTGTGATATTGCTGTTTCACTCTCTCTCACTGTGATATTGCTGTTCCTCTCTCTCTCTCACTGTGATATTGCTATTTCTCTCTCTCTCACTGTGATATTGCTGTTTCTCTCTCTCTCTCTGTGATATTGCTGTCTCTCTCTCTCTCACTGTGATATTGCTGTTCCTCTCTCTGTGACATTGCTGTTTCTCTCTCTCTCGCTATGATATTGCTGTTCCTCTCTCTCTCACTGTGATATTGCTGTTTCTCTCTCTCTCACTGTGATATTGCTGTTTCTCTCTCTCTCACTGTGATATTGCTGTTCCTCTCTCTCTCTCACTGTGATATTGCTATTTCTCTCTCTCTCTCACTGTGATATTGCTATTTCTCTCTCTCTCACTGTGATATTGCTGTTTCTCTCTCTCTCACTGTGATATTGCTGTTTCTCTCTCTCTCACTGTGATATTGCTGTTTCTCTCTCTCTCACTGTGATATTGCTGTTTCTCTCTCTCTCACTGTGATATTGCTGTTTCACTCTCTCTCACTGTGATATTGCTGTTCCTCTCTCTCTCTCACTGTGATATTGCTATTTCTCTCTCTCTCACTGTGATATTGCTGTTTCTCTCTCTCTCTCTGTGATATTGCTGTCTCTCTCTCACTGTGATATTGCTGTTCCTCTCTCTGTGACATTGCTGTTTCTCTCTCTCTCGCTATGATATTGCTATTCCTCTCTCTCTCACTGTGATATTGCTGTTCCTCTCTCTCTCACTGTGATATTGCTGTTCCTCTCTCTCTCTCACTGTGATATTGCTGTTTCTCTCTCTCACACTGTGATATTGCTGTTTCTCTCTCGCACACTGTGATATTGCTGTTCCTCTCTCTCTCTCACTGTGATATTGCTGTTTCTCTCTCTCACACTGTGATATTGCTGTTTCTCTCTCGCACACTGTGATATTGCTGTTCCTCTCTCTCTCTCACTGTGATATTGCTGTTTCTCTCTCGCACACTGTGATATTGCTGTTTCACTCTCTCTCTCACTGTGATATTGCTGTTTCTCTCTCTCACACTGTGATATTGCTGTTCCTCTCTCTCTCTCACTGTGATATTGCTGTTTCTCTCTCTCACACTGTGATATTGCTGTTTCTCTCTCACTCACTGTGATATTGCTGTTTCTCTCTCTCTCACTGTGATATTGCTGTTTCTCTCTCTCACACTGTGATATTGCTGTTTCTCTCTCTCTCACTGTGATATTGCTATTTCTCTCTCTCTCACTGTGATATTGCTGTTTCTCTCTCTCACACTGTGATATTGCTGTTCCTCTCTCTCTCTCACTGTGATATTGCTGTTTCTCTCTCTCACACTGTGATATTGCTGTTTCTCTCTCACTCACTGTGATATTGCTGTTTCTCTCTCTCTCACTGTGATATTGCTGTTTCTCTCTCTCACACTGTGATATTGCTATTCCTCTCTCTCTCACTGTGATATTGCTGTTTCTCTCTCACTCACTGTGATATTGCTGTTTCTCTCTCTCTCACTGTGATATTGCTGTTTCTCTCTCTCACACTGTGATATTGCTATTCCTCTCTCTCTCACTGTGATATTGCTATTTCTCTCTCTCTCACTGTGATATTGCTGTTTCTCTCTCTCACACTGTGATATTGCTGTTTCTCTCTCACTCACTGTGATATTGCTGTCTCTCTCTCTCTCACTGTGATATTGCTGTTCCTCTCTCTGTGACATTGCTGTTTCTCTCTCTCTCGCTATGATATTGCTGTTCCTCTCTCTCTCACTGTGATATTGCTGTTTCTCTCTCTCTCACTGTGATATTGCTGTTCCTCTCTCTGTGACATTGCTGTTTCTCTCTCTCTCGCTATGATATTGCTGTTCCTCTCTCTCTCACTGTGATATTGCTGTTTCTCTCTCTCTCACTGTGATATTGCTGTTTCTCTCTCTCACACTGTGATATTGCTGTTTCTCTCTCGCACACTGTGATATTGCTGTTCCTCTCTCTCTCACTGTGATATTGCTGTCTCTCTCTCTCACTGTGATATTGCTGTTCCTCTCTCTCTCACTGTGATATTGCTGTTCCTCTCTCTCTCACTGTGATATTGCTGTTTCTCTCTCTCTCTCTGTGATATTGCTGTCTCTCTCTCTCTCACTGTGATATTGCTATTCCTCTCTCTCTCACTGTGATATTGCTATTCCTCTCTCTCTCACTGTGATATTGCTATTTCTCTCTCTCTCACTGTTATATTGCTGTTTCTCTCTCTCTCTCTGTGATATTGCTGTCTCTCTCTCTCTCACTGTGATATTGCTGTTCCTCTCTCTGTGACATTGCTGTTTCTCTCTCTCTCGCTATGATATTGCTGTTCCTCTCTCTCTCACTGTGATATTGCTGTTTCTCTCTCTCTCACTGTGATATTGCTGTTCCTCTCTCTGTGACATTGCTGTTTCTCTCTCTCTCGCTATGATATTGCTGTTCCTCTCTCTCTCACTGTGATATTGCTGTTTCTCTCTCTCTCACTGTGATATTGCTGTTTCTCTCTCTCACACTGTGATATTGCTGTTTCTCTCTCGCACACTGTGATATTGCTGTTCCTCTCTCTCTCACTGTGATATTGCTGTTCCTCTCTCTCTCACTGTGATATTGCTGTCTCTCTCTCTCACTGTGATATTGCTGTTCCTCTCTCTCTCACTGTGATATTGCTGTTCCTCTCTCTCTCACTGTGATATTGCTGTTCCTCTCTCTCTCACTGTGATATTGCTGTCTCTCTCTCTCACTGTGATATTGCTGTTTCTCTCTCTCTCACTGTGATATTGCTGTTTCTCTCTCTCTCACTGTGATATTGCTGTTCCTCTCTCTCTCTCACTGTGATATTGCTGTTTCTCCCTCTCACACTGTGATATTGCTGTTTCTCTCTCGCACACTGTGATATTGCTATTCCTCTCTCTCTCACTGTGATATTGCTATTCCTCTCTCTCTCACTGTGATATTGCTGTTCCTCTCTCTCTCTCACTGTGATATTGCTGTTTCTCTCTCTCACACTGTGATATTGCTGTTTCTCTCTCGCACACTGTGATATTGCTATTCCTCTCTCTCTCACTGTGATATTGCTGTTCCTCTCTCTCTCACTGTGATATTGCTATTCCTCTCTCTCTCACTGTGATATTGCTGTTTCTCTCTCTCTCACTGTGATATTGCTGTTCCTCTCTCTCTCTCACTGTGATATTGCTGTTTCTCTCTCTCACACTGTGATATTGCTGTTTCTCTCTCGCACACTGTGATATTGCTGTTTCTCTCTCTCACACTGTGATATTGCTGTTCCTCTCTCTCTCTCACTGTGATATTGCTGTTTCTCTCTCTCTCACTGTGATATTGCTGTTCCTCTCTCTCTCTCACTGTGATATTGCTGTTTCTCTCTCTCACACTGTGATATTGCTGTTTCTCTCTCGCACACTGTGATATTGCTGTTTCTCTCTCTCACACTGTGATATTGCTGTTCCTCTCTCTCACACTGTGATATTGCTGTTTCTCTCTCGCACACTGTGATATTGCTGTTCCTCTCTCTCTCACTGTGATATTGCTGTTCCTCTCTCTCTCACTGTGATATTGCTGTTCCTCTCTCTCTCACTGTGATATTGCTGTTTCTCTCTCTCTCACTGTGATATTGCTGTTTCACTCTCTCTCACTGTGATATTGCTGTTCCTCTCTCTCTCACTGTGATATTGCTGTTTCACTCTCTCACACTGTGATATTGCTGTTTCTCTCTCGCACACTGTGATATTGCTGTTCCTCTCTCTCTCTCACTGTGATATTGCTGTTTCTCTCTCTCACACTGTGATATTGCTGTTTCTCTCTCGCACACTGTGATATTGCTGTTCCTCTCTCTCTCTCACTGTGATATTGCTGTTTCTCTCTCTCACACTGTGATATTGCTGTTTCTCTCTCGCACACTGTGATATTGCTGTTCCTCTCTCTCTCTCACTGTGATATTGCTGTTTCTCTCTCTCACACTGTGATATTGCTGTTTCACTCTCTCACACTGTGATATTGCTGTTTCTCTCTCGCACACTGTGATATTGCTGTTCCTCTCTCTCTCTCACTGTGATATTGCTGTTTCTCTCTCTCACACTGTGATATTGCTGTTTCTCTCTCACTCACTGTGATATTGCTGTTTCTCTCTCTCTCACTGTGATATTGCTGTTTCTCTCTCTCACACTGTGATATTGCTATTCCTCTCTCACTCACTGTGATATTGCTATTTCTCTCTCGCTCACTGTGATATTGCTGTTTCTCTCTCTCTCTCTGTGATATTGCTGTCTCTCTCTCTCTCACTGTGATATTGCTGTTCCTCTCTCTGTGACATTGCTGTTTCTCTCTCTCTCGCTATGATATTGCTGTTCCTCTCTCTCTCACTGTGATATTGCTGTTTCTCTCTCTCTCACTGTGATATTGCTGTTCCTCTCTCTGTGACATTGCTGTTTCTCTCTCTCTCGCTATGATATTGCTGTTCCTCTCTCTCTCACTGTGATATTGCTGTTTCTCTCTCTCTCACTGTGATATTGCTGTTTCTCTCTCTCACACTGTGATATTGCTGTTTCTCTCTCGCACACTGTGATATTGCTGTTCCTCTCTCTCTCACTGTGATATTGCTGTCTCTCTCTCTCACTGTGATATTGCTGTTCCTCTCTCTCTCACTGTGATATTGCTGTTCCTCTCTCTCTCACTGTGATATTGCTGTCTCTCTCTCTCACTGTGATATTGCTGTTTCTCTCTCTCTCTCTGTGATATTGCTGTCTCTCTCTCTCTCACTGTGATATTGCTATTCCTCTCTCTCTCACTGTGATATTGCTATTTCTCTCTCTCTCACTGTGATATTGCTGTTTCTCTCTCTCTCTCTGTGATATTGCTGTCTCTCTCTCTCTCACTGTGATATTGCTGTTCCTCTCTCTGTGACATTGCTGTTTCTCTCTCTCTCGCTATGATATTGCTGTTCCTCTCTCTCTCACTGTGATATTGCTGTTCCTCTCTCTCTCACTGTGATATTGCTGTCTCTCTCTCTCACTGTGATATTGCTGTTCCTCTCTCTCTCACTGTGATATTGCTGTTCCTCTCTCTCTCACTGTGATATTGCTGTTCCTCTCTCTCTCACTGTGATATTGCTGTCTCTCTCTCTCACTGTGATATTGCTGTTTCTCTCTCTCTCACTGTGATATTGCTGTTTCTCTCTCTCTCACTGTGATATTGCTGTTCCTCTCTCTCTCTCACTGTGATATTGCTGTTTCTCTCTCTCACACTGTGATATTGCTGTTTCTCTCTCGCACACTGTGATATTGCTGTTTCTCTCTCGCACACTGTGATATTGCTATTCCTCTCTCTCTCACTGTGATATTGCTATTCCTCTCTCTCTCACTGTGATATTGCTGTTCCTCTCTCTCTCTCACTGTGATATTGCTGTTTCTCTCTCTCACACTGTGATATTGCTGTTTCTCTCTCGCACACTGTGATATTGCTATTCCTCTCTCTCTCACTGTGATATTGCTGTTCCTCTCTCTCTCACTGTGATATTGCTATTCCTCTCTCTCTCACTGTGATATTGCTGTTTCTCTCTCTCTCACTGTGATATTGCTGTTCCTCTCTCTCTCTCACTGTGATATTGCTGTTTCTCTCTCTCACACTGTGATATTGCTGTTTCTCTCTCGCACACTGTGATATTGCTGTTTCTCTCTCTCACACTGTGATATTGCTGTTCCTCTCTCTCTCTCACTGTGATATTGCTGTTTCTCTCTCTCACACTGTGATATTGCTGTTTCTCTCTCGCACACTGTGATATTGCTGTTTCTCTCTCTCACACTGTGATATTGCTGTTCCTCTCTCTCACACTGTGATATTGCTGTTTCTCTCTCGCACACTGTGATATTGCTGTTCCTCTCTCTCTCACTGTGATATTGCTGTTCCTCTCTCTCTCACTGTGATATTGCTGTTCCTCTCTCTCTCACTGTGATATTGCTGTTTCACTCTCTCTCACTGTGATATTGCTGTTTCACTCTCTCTCACTGTGATATTGCTGTTCCTCTCTCTCTCACTGTGATATTGCTGTTTCACTCTCTCACACTGTGATATTGCTGTTTCTCTCTCGCACACTGTGATATTGCTGTTCCTCTCTCTCTCTCACTGTGATATTGCTGTTTCTCTCTCTCACACTGTGATATTGCTGTTTCTCTCTCGCACACTGTGATATTGCTGTTCCTCTCTCTCTCTCACTGTGATATTGCTGTTTCTCTCTCTCACACTGTGATATTGCTGTTTCTCTCTCGCACACTGTGATATTGCTGTTCCTCTCTCTCTCTCACTGTGATATTGCTGTTTCTCTCTCTCACACTGTGATATTGCTGTTTCACTCTCTCACACTGTGATATTGCTGTTTCTCTCTCGCACACTGTGATATTGCTATTCCTCTCTCTCTCTCACTGTGATATTGCTGTTTCTCTCTCTCACACTGTGATATTGCTGTTTCTCTCTCGCACACTGTGATATTGCTGTTCCTCTCTCTCTCTCACTGTGATATTGCTGTTCCTCTCTCTCTCACTGTGATATTGCTGTTCCTCTCTCTCTCACTGTGATATTGCTGTTCCTCTCTCTCTCTCACTGTGATATTGCTGTTTCACTCTCTCTCACTGTGATATTGCTGTTTCTCTCTCTCTCACTGTGATATTGCTGTTCCTCTCTCTCTCACTGTGATATTGCTGTTCCTCTCTCTCTCACTGTGATATTGCTGTTTCACTCTCTCTCACTGTGATATTGCTGTTCCTCTCTCTCTCACTGTGATATTGCTGTTTCACTCTCTCTCACTGTGATATTGCTGTTTCACTCTCTCTCGCTATGATATTGCTGTTCCTCTCTCTCTCTCTCTGTGATATTGCTATTTCTCTCTCTCTCACTGTGATATTGCTGTTTCTCTCTCTCTGTGATATTGCTGTCTCTCTCTCTCTCACTGTGATATTGCTATTCCTCTCTCTCTCACTGTGATATTGCTGTTCCTCTCTCTGTGACATTGCTGTTTCTCTCTCTCTCGCTATGATATTGCTGTTCCTCTCTCTCTCACTGTGATATTGCTGTTTCTCTCTCTATCACTGTGATATTGCTGTTTCTCTCTCTCTCACTGTGATATTGCTATTTCTCTCTCGCACACTGTGATATTGCTATTCCTCTCTCTCTCACTGTGATATTGCTGTTTCACTCTCTCTCACTGTGATATTGCTGTTCCTCTCTCTCTCACTGTGATATTGCTGTTTCACTCTCTCTCACTGTGATATTGCTGTTCCTCTCTCTCTCACTGTGATATTGCTGTTCCTCTCTCTCTCACTGTGATATTGCTGTTTCACTCTCTCTCACTGTGATATTGCTATTCCTCTCTCTCTCACTGTGATATTGCTGTTTCACTCTCTCTCACTGTGATATTGCTGTTTCACTCTCTCTCACTGTGATATTGCTGTTCCTCTCTCTCTCTCACTGTGATATTGCTGTTCCTCTCTCTCTCTCACTGTGATATTGCTGTTCCTCTCTCTCACTGTGATATTGCTGTTCCTCTCTCTCTCTCACTGTGATATTGCTGTTCCTCTCTCTCTCTCGCTATGATATTGCTGTTCCTCTCTCTCTCACTGTGATATTGCTGTTTCTCTCTCTATCACTGTGATATTGCTGTTTCTCTCTCTCTCACTGTGATATTGCTATTTCTCTCTCGCACACTGTGATATTGCTATTCCTCTCTCTCTCACTGTGATATTGCTGTTTCACTCTCTCTCACTGTGATATTGCTGTTCCTCTCTCTCTCACTGTGATATTGCTGTTTCTCTCTCTCTCACTGTGATATTGCTGTTTCACTCTCTCTCACTGTGATATTGCTGTTTCACTCTCTCTCACTGTGATATTGCTGTTCCTCTCTCTCTCACTGTGATATTGCTGTTTCTCTCTCTCTCACTGTGATATTGCTGTTTCACTCTCTCTCACTGTGATATTGCTGTTCCTCTCTCTCTCACTGTGATATTGCTGTTTCTCTCTCTCTCACTGTGATATTGCTGTTCCTCTCTCTCTCACTGTGATATTGCTGTTCCTCTCTCTCTCACTGTGACATTGCTGTTTCACTCTCTCTCACTGTGATATTGCTGTTCCTCTCTCTCTCTCACTGTGATATTGCTGTTTCTCTCACTCACACTGTGATATTGCTGTTTCTCTCTCGCACACTGTGATATTGCTGTTCCTCTCTCTCTCTCACTGTGATATTGCTGTTTCTCTCTCTCACACTGTGATATTGCTGTTTCTCTCTCGCACACTGTGATATTGCTGTTCCTCTCACTCACTGTGATATTGCTGTTTCACTCTCTCTCTCACTGTGATATTGCTGTTTCTCTCTCTCACACTGTGATGTTCCTCTCTCTCTCTCACTGTGATATTGCTGTCTCTCTCTCTCTCACTGTGATATTGCTATTTCTCTCTCTCTCACTGTGATATTGCTATTTCTCTCTCTCTCACTGTGATATTGCTGTTTCTCTCTCACTCACTGTGATATTGCTGTTTCTCTCTCTCTCACTGTGATATTGCTGTTCCTCTCTCTCTCTCACTGTGATATTGCTATTCCTCTCTCTCTCTCTGTGATATTGCTGTCTCTCTCTCTCTCACTGTGATATTGCTATTCCTCTCTCTCTCTCTGTGATATTGCTGTCTCTCTCTCTCTCACTGTGATATTGCTGTTTCACTCTCTCTCACTGTGATATTGCTGTTCCTCTCTCTCTCTCACTGTGATATTGCTATTTCTCTCTCTCTCACTGTGATATTGCTGTTTCTCTCTCTCTCTCTGTGATATTGCTGTTCCTCTCTCTCTCACTGTGATATTGCTGTTCCTCTCTCTCTCACTGTGATATTGCTATTTCTCTCTCTCTCACTGTGATATTGCTGTTCCTCGCTCTCTCTGTGACATTGCTGTTTCTCTCTCTCTCTGTGTGATATTGCTGTTTCTCTCTCTCTCTCTCTCTCTCTCTCTCTGTGATATTGCTGTTTCTCTCTCTCTCACTGTGATATTGCTGTTCCTCGCTCTCTCTGTGACATTGCTGTTTCTCTCTCTCTCTGTGACATTGCTGTTTCTCTCTCTCTCACTGTGATATTGCTGTTCCTCTCTCTCTCTCTCTCTGTGATATTGCTGTTTCTCTCTCTCTCTGTGATATTGCTGTTTCTCTCTCTCTCACTCACTGTGATATTGCTGTTCCTCTCTCTCTCACTGATATTGCTGTTTCTCTCTCTCTCACTGTGATATTGCTGTTTCTCTCTCTCTCTCTCTCTGTGACATTGCTGTTTCTCTCTCTCTCTCACTGTGACATTGCTGTTTCTCTCTCTCTCACTGTGACATTGCTGTTTCTCTCTCTCTCACTGTGATATTGCTGTTCCTCTCTCTCTCTCTCTCTGTGATATTGCTGTTTCTCTCTCTCTCACTGTGACATTGCTGTTTCTCTCTCTCTCTGTGATATTGCTGTTCCTCTCTCTCTCACTGTGATATTGCTGTTCCTCTCTCTCTTTATGACATTGCTGTTTCTCTCTCTCTCACTGTGATATTGCTGTTCCTCTCTCTCTCTCTCTCTGTGATATTGCTGTTTCTCTCTCTCTCACTGTGACATTGCTGTTTCTCTCTCTCTCACTGTGATATTGCTGTTCCTCTCTCTGTGACATTGCTGTTTCTCTCTCTCTCGCTATGATATTGCTGTTCCTCTCTCTCTCACTGTGATATTGCTGTTTCTCTCTCTCTCACTGTGATATTGCTGTTTCTCTCTCTCACACTGTGATATTGCTGTTTCTCTCTCGCACACTGTGATATTGCTGTTCCTCTCTCTCTCACTGTGATATTGCTGTCTCTCTCTCTCACTGTGATATTGCTGTTCCTCTCTCTCTCACTGTGATATTGCTGTTCCTCTCTCTCTCACTGTGATATTGCTGTCTCTCTCTCTCACTGTGATATTGCTGTTTCTCTCTCTCTCTCTGTGATATTGCTGTCTCTCTCTCTCTCACTGTGATATTGCTATTCCTCTCTCTCTCACTGTGATATTGCTATTTCTCTCTCTCTCACTGTGATATTGCTGTTTCTCTCTCTCTCTCTGTGATATTGCTGTCTCTCTCTCTCTCACTGTGATATTGCTGTTCCTCTCTCTGTGACATTGCTGTTTCTCTCTCTCTCGCTATGATATTGCTGTTCCTCTCTCTCTCACTGTGATATTGCTGTTCCTCTCTCTCTCACTGTGATATTGCTGTCTCTCTCTCTCACTGTGATATTGCTGTTCCTCTCTCTCTCACTGTGATATTGCTGTTCCTCTCTCTCTCACTGTGATATTGCTGTTCCTCTCTCTCTCACTGTGATATTGCTGTCTCTCTCTCTCACTGTGATATTGCTGTTTCTCTCTCTCTCACTGTGATATTGCTGTTTCTCTCTCTCTCACTGTGATATTGCTGTTCCTCTCTCTCTCTCACTGTGATATTGCTGTTTCTCTCTCTCACACTGTGATATTGCTGTTTCTCTCTCGCACACTGTGATATTGCTATTCCTCTCTCTCTCACTGTGATATTGCTATTCCTCTCTCTCTCACTGTGATATTGCTGTTCCTCTCTCTCTCTCACTGTGATATTGCTGTTTCTCTCTCTCACACTGTGATATTGCTGTTTCTCTCTCGCACACTGTGATATTGCTATTCCTCTCTCTCTCACTGTGATATTGCTGTTCCTCTCTCTCTCACTGTGATATTGCTATTCCTCTCTCTCTCACTGTGATATTGCTGTTTCTCTCTCTCTCACTGTGATATTGCTGTTCCTCTCTCTCTCTCACTGTGATATTGCTGTTTCTCTCTCTCACACTGTGATATTGCTGTTTCTCTCTCGCACACTGTGATATTGCTGTTTCTCTCTCTCACACTGTGATATTGCTGTTCCTCTCTCTCTCTCACTGTGATATTGCTGTTTCTCTCTCTCACACTGTGATATTGCTGTTTCTCTCTCGCACACTGTGATATTGCTGTTTCTCTCTCTCACACTGTGATATTGCTGTTCCTCTCTCTCACACTGTGATATTGCTGTTTCTCTCTCGCACACTGTGATATTGCTGTTCCTCTCTCTCTCACTGTGATATTGCTGTTCCTCTCTCTCTCACTGTGATATTGCTGTTCCTCTCTCTCTCACTGTGATATTGCTGTTTCACTCTCTCTCACTGTGATATTGCTGTTTCACTCTCTCTCACTGTGATATTGCTGTTCCTCTCTCTCTCACTGTGATATTGCTGTTTCACTCTCTCACACTGTGATATTGCTGTTTCTCTCTCGCACACTGTGATATTGCTGTTCCTCTCTCTCTCTCACTGTGATATTGCTGTTTCTCTCTCTCACACTGTGATATTGCTGTTTCTCTCTCGCACACTGTGATATTGCTGTTCCTCTCTCTCTCTCACTGTGATATTGCTGTTTCTCTCTCTCACACTGTGATATTGCTGTTTCTCTCTCGCACACTGTGATATTGCTGTTCCTCTCTCTCTCTCACTGTGATATTGCTGTTTCTCTCTCTCACACTGTGATATTGCTGTTTCACTCTCTCACACTGTGATATTGCTGTTTCTCTCTCGCACACTGTGATATTGCTATTCCTCTCTCTCTCTCACTGTGATATTGCTGTTTCTCTCTCTCACACTGTGATATTGCTGTTTCTCTCTCGCACACTGTGATATTGCTGTTCCTCTCTCTCTCTCACTGTGATATTGCTGTTCCTCTCTCTCTCACTGTGATATTGCTGTTCCTCTCTCTCTCACTGTGATATTGCTGTTCCTCTCTCTCTCTCACTGTGATATTGCTGTTTCACTCTCTCTCACTGTGATATTGCTGTTTCTCTCTCTCTCACTGTGATATTGCTGTTCCTCTCTCTCTCACTGTGATATTGCTGTTCCTCTCTCTCTCACTGTGATATTGCTGTTTCACTCTCTCTCACTGTGATATTGCTGTTCCTCTCTCTCTCACTGTGATATTGCTGTTTCACTCTCTCTCACTGTGATATTGCTGTTTCACTCTCTCTCGCTATGATATTGCTGTTCCTCTCTCTCTCTCTCTGTGATATTGCTATTTCTCTCTCTCTCACTGTGATATTGCTGTTTCTCTCTCTCTCTCTGTGATATTGCTGTCTCTCTCTCTCTCACTGTGATATTGCTATTCCTCTCTCTCTCACTGTGATATTGCTGTTCCTCTCTCTGTGACATTGCTGTTTCTCTCTCTCTCGCTATGATATTGCTGTTCCTCTCTCTCTCACTGTGATATTGCTGTTTCTCTCTCTATCACTGTGATATTGCTGTTTCTCTCTCTCTCACTGTGATATTGCTATTTCTCTCTCGCACACTGTGATATTGCTATTCCTCTCTCTCTCACTGTGATATTGCTGTTTCACTCTCTCTCACTGTGATATTGCTGTTCCTCTCTCTCTCACTGTGATATTGCTGTTTCACTCTCTCTCACTGTGATATTGCTGTTCCTCTCTCTCTCACTGTGATATTGCTGTTCCTCTCTCTCTCACTGTGATATTGCTGTTTCACTCTCTCTCACTGTGATATTGCTATTCCTCTCTCTCTCACTGTGATATTGCTGTTTCACTCTCTCTCACTGTGATATTGCTGTTTCACTCTCTCTCACTGTGATATTGCTGTTCCTCTCTCTCTCTCACTGTGATATTGCTGTTCCTCTCTCTCTCTCACTGTGATATTGCTGTTCCTCTCTCTCACTGTGATATTGCTGTTCCTCTCTCTCTCTCACTGTGATATTGCTGTTCCTCTCTCTCTCTCGCTATGATATTGCTGTTCCTCTCTCTCTCACTGTGATATTGCTGTTTCTCTCTCTATCACTGTGATATTGCTGTTTCTCTCTCTCTCACTGTGATATTGCTATTTCTCTCTCGCACACTGTGATATTGCTATTCCTCTCTCTCTCACTGTGATATTGCTGTTTCACTCTCTCTCACTGTGATATTGCTGTTCCTCTCTCTCTCACTGTGATATTGCTGTTTCTCTCTCTCTCACTGTGATATTGCTGTTTCACTCTCTCTCACTGTGATATTGCTGTTTCACTCTCTCTCACTGTGATATTGCTGTTCCTCTCTCTCTCACTGTGATATTGCTGTTTCTCTCTCTCTCACTGTGATATTGCTGTTTCACTCTCTCTCACTGTGATATTGCTGTTCCTCTCTCTCTCACTGTGATATTGCTGTTTCTCTCTCTCTCACTGTGATATTGCTGTTCCTCTCTCTCTCACTGTGATATTGCTGTTCCTCTCTCTCTCACTGTGACATTGCTGTTTCACTCTCTCTCACTGTGATATTGCTGTTCCTCTCTCTCTCTCACTGTGATATTGCTGTTTCTCTCACTCACACTGTGATATTGCTGTTTCTCTCTCGCACACTGTGATATTGCTGTTCCTCTCTCTCTCTCACTGTGATATTGCTGTTTCTCTCTCTCACACTGTGATATTGCTGTTTCTCTCTCGCACACTGTGATATTGCTGTTCCTCTCACTCACTGTGATATTGCTGTTTCACTCTCTCTCTCACTGTGATATTGCTGTTTCTCTCTCTCACACTGTGATGTTCCTCTCTCTCTCTCACTGTGATATTGCTGTCTCTCTCTCTCTCACTGTGATATTGCTATTTCTCTCTCTCTCACTGTGATATTGCTATTTCTCTCTCTCTCACTGTGATATTGCTGTTTCTCTCTCACTCACTGTGATATTGCTGTTTCTCTCTCTCTCACTGTGATATTGCTGTTCCTCTCTCTCTCTCACTGTGATATTGCTATTCCTCTCTCTCTCTCTGTGATATTGCTGTCTCTCTCTCTCTCACTGTGATATTGCTATTCCTCTCTCTCTCTCTGTGATATTGCTGTCTCTCTCTCTCTCACTGTGATATTGCTGTTTCACTCTCTCTCACTGTGATATTGCTGTTCCTCTCTCTCTCTCACTGTGATATTGCTATTTCTCTCTCTCTCACTGTGATATTGCTGTTTCTCTCTCTCTCTCTGTGATATTGCTGTTCCTCTCTCTCTCACTGTGATATTGCTGTTCCTCTCTCTCTCACTGTGATATTGCTATTTCTCTCTCTCTCACTGTGATATTGCTGTTCCTCGCTCTCTCTGTGACATTGCTGTTTCTCTCTCTCTCTGTGTGATATTGCTGTTTCTCTCTCTCTCTCTCTCTCTCTCTCTCTCTGTGATATTGCTGTTTCTCTCTCTCTCACTGTGATATTGCTGTTCCTCGCTCTCTCTGTGACATTGCTGTTTCTCTCTCTCTCTGTGACATTGCTGTTTCTCTCTCTCTCACTGTGATATTGCTGTTCCTCTCTCTCTCTCTCTCTGTGATATTGCTGTTTCTCTCTCTCTCTGTGATATTGCTGTTTCTCTCTCTCTCACTCACTGTGATATTGCTGTTCCTCTCTCTCTCACTGATATTGCTGTTTCTCTCTCTCTCACTGTGATATTGCTGTTTCTCTCTCTCTCTCTCTCTGTGACATTGCTGTTTCTCTCTCTCTCTCACTGTGACATTGCTGTTTCTCTCTCTCTCACTGTGACATTGCTGTTTCTCTCTCTCTCACTGTGATATTGCTGTTCCTCTCTCTCTCTCTCTCTGTGATATTGCTGTTTCTCTCTCTCTCACTGTGACATTGCTGTTTCTCTCTCTCTCTGTGATATTGCTGTTCCTCTCTCTCTCACTGTGATATTGCTGTTCCTCTCTCTCTTTATGACATTGCTGTTTCTCTCTCTCTCACTGTGATATTGCTGTTCCTCTCTCTCTCTCTCTCTGTGATATTGCTGTTTCTCTCTCTCTCACTGTGACATTGCTGTTTCTCTCTCTCTCTGTGATATTGCTGTTCCTCTCTCTCTCACTGTGATATTGCTGTTCCTCTCTCTCTTTATGACATTGCTGTTTCTCTCTCTCTCACTGTGATATTGCTGTTCCTCTCTCTCTCAGTGTGATATTGCTGTTTCTCTCTCTCTCACTGTGATATTGCTGTTTCTCTCTCTCTCACTGTGATATTGCTGTTCCTCTCTCTCTCAGTGTGATATTGCTGTTTCACTCTCTCTCACTGTGATATTGCTGTTCCTCTCACTCACTGTGATATTGCTGTTCCTCTCTCTCTCAGTGTGATATTGCTGTTTCTCTCTCACTCACTGTGATATTGCTGTTCCTCTCTCTCTCAGTGTGATATTGCTGTTTCTCTCTCTCTCACTGTGATATTGCTGTTTCACTCTCTCTCACTGTGATATTGCTGTTCCTCTCACTCACTGTGATATTGCTGTTCCTCTCTCTCTCAGTGTGATATTGCTGTTTCTCTCTCTCTCACTGTGATATTGCTGTTCCTCTCTCTCTCAGTGTGATATTGCTGTTTCTCTCTCACTCACTGTGATATTGCTGTTCCTCTCTCTCTCAGTGTGATATTGCTGTTTCTCTCTCTCTCACTGTGATATTGCTGTTTCTCTCTCTCTGTGACATTGCTGTTTCTCTCTCTCTCTCTCTCTCTCTCTGTGATATTGCTGTTTCTCTCTCTCTCTCTGTGACATTGCTGTTTCTCTCTCTCTCTCAATGTGATATTGCTGTTCCTCTCTCTCACACTGTGACATTGCTGTTCCTCTCTCTCTCACTGTGATATTGCTGTTTCTCTCTCTCTCACTGTGATATTGCTGTTTCTCTCTCTCTCACTGTGATATTGCTGTTCCCCTCTCTCTCTGTGTGATATTGCTGTTCCTCTCTCTCTCTCTCTGTGATATTGCTGTTTCTCTCTCACTCACTGTGATATTGCTGTTCCTCTCTCTCTCAGTGTGATATTGCTGTTCCTCTCTCTCTCACTGATATTGCTGTTTCTCTCTCTCTTTATGACATTGCTGTTTCTCTCTCTCTCACTGTGATATTGCTCTTCCTCTCACTCACTGTGATATTGCTGTTCCTCTCTCTCTCAGTGTGATATTGCTGTTTCTCTCTCTCTCACTGTGATATTGCTGTTTCTCTCTCTCTCTCTGTGACATTGCTGTTTCTCTCTCTCTCTCTCTCTCTCTGTGATATTGCTGTTTCTCTCTCTCTCTCTGTGACATTGCTGTTTCTCTCTCTCTCTCAATGTGATATTGCTGTTCCTCTCTCTCACACTGTGACATTGCTGTTTCTCTCTCTCTCACTGTGATATTGCTGTTCCTCTCTCTCACACTGTGACATTGCTGCTCCTCTCTCTCTCACTGTGATATTGCTGTTTCTCTCTCGCACACTGTGATATTGCTGTTTCTCTCTCTCTCACTGTGATATTGCTGTTCCCCTCTCACTGTGATATTGCTGTTCCTCTCTCTCTCTGTGTGATATTGCTGTTCCTCTCTCTCTCTCTGTGATGTTGCTGTTTTTCTCTCTCTCACACTGTGATATTGCTGTTTCTCTCTCACTTACTGCTCTTTGTCTCTGACTTCCTCCAGGTGGGTGAAATCAGGAAGATAATGAAGGGCTACATCAACATGATTGTGAAGAAACGGTACAGCATGAAGTCCGTGATGGCAAACCGCAATGAGGCTAACACCTGGACGACATGAGTGGGATCCCTTCCCTCACCCTCCCCTCCTCCCTCCCTCTCTACTCCCCACCACCCTCCCCCCGCTTTCTCCCACATCCCCTCCCCTCTTTTGCTGCTGCTACGGGATACACTCACCCTACCCTCTGTCCTCTCCCTGGTTCCATTCCTCCCCTCCCCTCGTCCCTCACTCTTCCTTCTCCCATCCCCTTGCCCATCACCTCTGCCCCTTGCCCCTGCCCCACCTCCTCCTCTCACTCTTCTTCTTCTCTTCCATCTTCCCCCTCCCCTCTTCCCCTCCCTTACCTGCCATATCCACCTCCACCCTCCCCACTCCTTTCAACCCCCCCAACTCCAGTTCTCCTCGTACTCTCACCCCCTGCTATTCTCCTGTCCCTTACCCTCACCGTCTTGTATCCCCTTCCCCTTCCCCTCCCTATCCCCTTCTCCTCCACCCTGTCTCCTCCACTCACCCCGATACTGCGCTTTACCCTGGACCTCTCCCAGTGAGGCTCCCGCTGACCGACTTGTGCCTGGCTTGTATCATCTATTCATGCTAACAATGGACTCCATTGCGAGATGGAGGAGACGCCGGTTGTGCAGGAGCTGCAGTTCCTCTGTTGCAGTGAGGTGGTGCCACTGGGGTTGGGGCGGAGTCATGAAGCAGTGTGAGTTACCAACTCTCCAAGATTGTATTGGAGTCGACAGGAAATTGAAGATTGATCTCCATAAAACAAGGGACTATTGACCAATGGAGAGAAAATTGGCCATGGGGACAGGGCCTCCCGAAGATGTTGAGCGATCGGTGGTGGGAGTGTGGGGAAAAAGGCGGTTGGAGATGGCAGGTTATGTCATTTGCTCTCTGGGAAACTGAGCTGGCAGCCCCAAAGGGAAGCCAATGAGAAATCAGGACAGATTCAGCAACCGAGAGCTGGTCCTGGCCTGACCCAATCACCCCCAAATTCCCCCAAGGTCTCCGTGCTCGGCCTGTAATACTGCGGGCAGTGTTGCCGAGAGGAATACAGCACAGGCACAGATGGGCTGAATAATCTCCTTCTGTGCTGTTTCATTCCAGGATTCTATGATAACGGTTCCTGCTGATCAGAGGGTGTCTGTCTGTCTGTCTCTCTCTCTATGTCTAGCCCTCTATCTGTCTCTCCCTAGCTCTCTTTTGTCTGTGTCTTTCTTGATCCATCACTCTGTCTCCCTCTTTCTCTCCTCTCTCGTTCTCTGTCTCTCCATGTCTCTCTCCCCCTCTTTCTGACTGTCTCTCTTTCTATACTAAGTGATTTGTAACTGGCTTTACAAAGCAATTCCTCCAATGTCCCAAATTATTTATGTTCTGTATTGAGATTGGAGGGATTAAAGGAGATTCTGTAGCTGTTCGACATCACATAACAACCAAATATCCCAAATCAATGTTTTATAAGTTTGTTTTCTCTCTTACAAATACAAACTGCAATTGTCTGAAGTGCTTTGTCTGATGATTTGATGATTTGGCATAGTCTGAGCTTTGCTGGGCACTGTGTTGAATGCCCAATGTTTGAGTGTTCAGTCAAACAGTCCAGTTTCTCCCGATATAGATTGCTCAGTGAACAAGTTTCCTGCTCTAGTACACAGAGCAGGAAAGGCCCAGGCTCCATCCCCGGCCTGTGTTACTCTCTCTCACTGTGGTACTGAGTCCCACACAGAGCAGGAAAGGCCCAGGCTCCATCCCCGGCCTGTGTTACTCTCTCTCACTGTGGTACTGAGCCCCACACAGAGCAGGAAAGGCCCAGGCTCCATCCCCGGCCTGTGTTACTCTCTCTCACTGTGGTACTGAGCCCCACACAGAGCAGGAAAGGCCCAGGCTCCATCCCCGGCCTGTGTTACTCTCTCTCACTGTGGTACTGAGCCCCACACAGAGCAGGAAAGGCCCAGGCTCCATCCCCGGCCTGTGTTACTCTCTCTCACTGTGGTACTGAGCCCCACACAGAGCAGGAAAGGCCCAGGCTCCATCCCCGGCCTGTGTTACTCTCTCTCACTGTGGTACTGAACCCCACACAGAGCAGGAAAGGCCCAGGCTCCATCCCCGGCCTGTGTTACTCTCTCTCACTGTGGTACTGAGCCCCACACAGAGCAGGAAAGGCCCAGGCTCCATCCCCGGCCTGTGTTAATCTCTCTCACTGTGGTAATGAGCCCCACACAGAGCAGGAACGGCCCACGTTGTGTCCCCAGCCTGTGTTAATCTCTCTCACTGTGGTAATGAGCCCCACACAGAGCAGGAAAGGCCCACGTTGTGTCCCCAGCCTGTGTTAATCTCTCTCACTGTGGTACTGAGCCCCACACAGAGCAGGAAAGGCCCAGGCTCCATCCCCGGCCTGTGTTAATCTCTCTCACTGTGGTACTGAGTCCCACACAGAGCAGAAAAGGCCCAGGTTGTGTCCCCAGCCTGTGTTAATCTCTCTCACTGTGGTACTGAGCCCCACACAGAGCAGGAAAGGCCCAGGTTGTGTCCCCAGCCTGTGTTAATCTCTCTCACTGTGGTACTGAGCCCCACACAGAGCAGAAAAGGCCCAGGTTGTGTCCCCAGCCTGTGTTAATCTCTCTCACTGTGGTACTGAGCCCCACACAGAGCAGGAAAGGCCCAGGTTGTGTCCCCAGCCTGTGTTAATCTCTCTCACTGTGGTACTGAGCCCCACACAGAGCAGGAAAGGCCCAGGTTGTGTCCCCAGCCTGTGTTAATCTCTCTCACTGTGGTACTGAGCCCCACACAGAGCAGAAAAGGCCCAGGTTGTGTCCCCAGCCTGTGTTAATCTCTCTCACTGTGCTACTGAGCCCCACACCGAGCAGAAAAGGCCCAGGTTGTGTCCCCAGCCTGTGTTAATCTCTCTCACTGTGGTACTGAGCCCCACACAGAGCAGGAAAGTCCCAGGTTGTGTACCCAGCCTGTGTTAGCTAATCTCAACTGGTCACTTTGATGTGCAGTCACTGTTTTGTGAAGTGACAGGATAATGTACACACTGAGCTGGACGGGGGAAGGGCAGATTTTTCACTCCACCCTGGGGGCCGATCTGATTCCGTCATAACATCAGTCCACCGGACCCTCACTTGATCTGCAGCCTCTCAGTGGGAATACCGTAAGCCAGTGCTTGGCAGTGTGTGTGTGTGTGTGTGAGACAGTGGATCAGAATCAGGTTCTTCCCCAGAGAGTGCTGTCCCAGACTGTCTTGTTGGGAGTCTGTGCCTGGCGATTGATTAAATACTTACCCGCTCCCGCTGTCGGTCCCGGTTCATATTGGTGGCGACAGCCGGCACACCTGTGCCTTTGGATCTCCGTTCAGAGATCCGAGGCGGAACACTGGTTGGGAGGTGGGAGCGGATACGTTTTCAGGGCGGGGGGGGGGGTGCGTGGGTGGGAGCAGGGTTAAACATTTTCAATTGGTCTAGGGGTGGTGGGAAGGGGTAAAGTTCATAGTTTATTAACTTTGGGGCGGGGAAGGTCGGGAGCACAAGGTAATTTTTTGTGCGGGGGAGAGGGCAAGAAATAAATACGATGGTAATTGAGGGGGGAAGAGGGAGGCGATAACTTCATTTAATTTTTAACAGTCATGTAACTTTAAAAATGTTAATTACTTTGAAGGGCTGGAAACTCTTTAAAAATGGTGTTGGCGCCTGCACAATGGCGATCCCGCGTGTGCACACCGCCATCTCTGAAGCTCACCGCCAGTAAATTTCAGCCCAATATGTCCTGCCACCTTGAAAGATCGATGCACATGCAGCCCCAGGTCCCTCTGTTCCTGCACACTCTTTAGAACTGGGCCATTTAGTCTATATTGCCTCTCCCTGTTCCTTCTGCCAAAATGCATCACCTCACACTGTTCTGTATTAAATTCCATCTGCCACTTCATAGAATCACAGAATCGCAGAATAATACAGTGCTGAAGAGGCCCTTCGGCCCATCGAGTCTGCACCGATGCATTAAAGACACCTGACCTGTCTACGTAATCCCATTTGCCAGCACTTGGCCCATAGCCTTGAATGTTATGACGTGCCAAGTGCTCATCCAGGTACTTTTTAAAGGATGTGAGGCAACCTGCCTCTACCACCCTCCCAGGCAGAGCATTCCAGACCATCACCACCCTCTGGGTAAAAAAGTTCTTCCTCAAATCCCCCTTAAACCTCCCGCCCCGCACCTTAAACTTGTGACCCCTCGTAACTGACCCTTCAACAAAGGGGAACAGCTGCACCCTATCCACCCTGTCCATGCCCCTCATAATCTTGTACACCTCGATCAGGTCACCCCTCAGTCTTCTCTGCTCCAGTGAAAACAACCCAAGCCTATCCAACCTCTCTTCATAGCTTAAATGTTCCATCCCAGGCAACATCCTGGTGAATCGCCTCTGCACCTCCTCCAATGCAATCACATCCTTCCTATAATGTGAAAGTGGAGTTGAGGCCGAGTTGAGATCAGCCATGATCGTATTGAATGGCGGAGCTGGCTCGAGGGGCTGAATTGCCTACTCCTGCTCCTAGTTCTTATGTTCTTATGTTCTAAGAGTTACAGCACAGAAGGAGGCCATTCAGCCCATTGTGTCTACACAATACCAAGTCTAATATAACCTGCTTTCTGGTTGATTCCAGAACGTGCTGCGCTATGAAACTATCTCGGAAGCATTCTCTAGTTTACTATTGCCAATATGATTTCTCCAGTTTATGTGTAGATTAAAATCACCAATGATTATTGCCGTCCCTACATTGTGGGTACTGTTAGGGGGCCTGTCAACCACTCCCACTCGTGACTTCTTTCCCCTACTATTCCTCATCTCCACCCAAACCAATTCTACATCCTGATCTCCTGAACCAAGGTCATCTCTAACTATTGCACCAATGCCATCCTTGATTAACATTGCTACCCCTCCATTTTTACCTAGCTTCCTATTCTGACCTGAAGGGACAGATGTTTACAAGGAAGTGACAAAGGAGTGATTTATGGTGGCCATGTGACTTGTTTCTGGAAAAGTTTAGTTTCAATTTAAACTGTTGAAAGTGTCACTTGTTGTTTCTGCCTGGAGAGGAGAAAAACTGCCCAACTTTCTCTTTGAAAAGGAATCCTGCATCTCTTGAGAAGAAACCCTGTATTTCAATTGTGGCAGATTCCTATTTCCTCTTGTCTCTGAAGAATTCCTGCATCAAGCTGCACTGTTGCTTCCTGTGTTTTCAGAAATCCTGAATGTTTGCAGAAACCTTGCATCTTTAAAATATTTGAGCTGAATGTGTAAGAATTGACACCTGTTGCTGCGCACCTGATGGAAGACCTATGTGAAACTTCTGCAGTTGACTTTCTTTAAACAGACTGTTTATCAACCTCGCCTGGTAAGACTCTGAGTGGCATCCAACAATTCAACTTTGGGACACCTCGCCAAACCAAAGGACTTCCAATTCTTTGCTTCAGTATAAGTTTCTTTTATTCCTTTGTAACAGCTATAAACAAAATCCCTTTTTTTCCCCAGTTAACAGGTTTTTGGATGTATATGCATGTGTGTGAGGACTAGGGAACAAATAAGGAGCTTTACTATCTCAATTTGCGTATGTATTTACTTCATTTTTGGTTAAGACTTGGTTTTATAATAAACAGATTTTTTTTGTTGTTTGTAAAGAAACCTGGTTGGTGTGCATTATTCTGGAGGACAAATAGTGTATCTGATTGGCTGTTTTGGTAAGTGGGAAAATTTATTGATGTTTTGGCCTGTGGAGAAGTGGGACTGAATTAACAGTGCACTGCTCCCACCTCGGTCGTCACATATTAATTAGGGCTCTTGTCCGTATTAAACCCAACACCAATAACATTTAATTGTAAGTGGAGTAATAATAATTTAAAAAGGAAAATAAAAGAACCAGGTTTCTTGTGTAATTGGGTAAAGGTGACACCACCGATATGTCTGTAGCCTTTGCTGAAACTTTTCTGTGGAAGGAGACTGTATCCTTCAGTGACTTAGAAAATTTAACCAATGTTAAACTAAAGGATTTGGCAGCACAATTGGGGTTAGAATTGAAATTAGGTGCTAAAAAAGCAGACGTAATTGAAGTAATAGCGCAACATTTGAAATTGGAAGATGATGAAGACAGTAAGTCAGAGGGTAGTGCGGTTGAATTAGATAAAATTCAGTAACAACTGAAACAACTTCAATAAGAACTAAGAAAACTTGACAGGAAAAAGGAAAAGAAATAGAATTGGAAAGACTTAGGCTTGGATTTCAAAGAGAAAATGAAAAAGAGGCAAGGGAATTTGAATTTAAAAAGATGGAATTAAGACGAAGTGACTCCAGGGAAAATTCTGGTCAGGAAGAATCTGAATCCAGCAAAAAACTGTTTAAATTTATACAAGCTCTTCCTAAGTTTGAGGAAAGAGATGTAGAGGCATTTTTCATTTTTTTTGAAAAGATAGTCACCAAATGAAATGGCCGAAGGAAAGCTGGACACTGCTTATGCAAAGCAGGTTGATGGGCAGAGCTCAGGAAGTTTATGCCATGTTTTCTGAAGAGGCTTCTGCAGATTGAGATGGCAAAAAAGGCTATTCTCGCTGCGTATGAGTTAGTCCCTGAAGCTTACCGATAGAAGTTTTGGAACCTCCAGAGATTGGCTGGGCAGACTTATGTAGAATTTCAGAGGGTAAAGTGATTCAATTTTGATCGTTGGATACAGGCACTAAAGATGGAAGCCACGTATGAGAACATTAGAGAACTGATTGTGCTGGAAGAGTTTAAAAATTCACTCCCTCCAGTAGTGAGAACTCGTGTAGAGAACCAAAAGGTTTCAAGGTCCAGACAAGCAGCAGAAATTGTTGGTGATTTTGAAGCTTGTGAATAAGCCCAAACCCTTTGCTCGTCACCCCCACAAACCCAAGAAGGAAAGAAGGTGGGAGAGTGAAAGGAAGGCAAGTAGCCGGGGACAAGAAGGGAATGCCCCAGGATACCCTCCTCAAGCTAGAAAGGAAAGTGCTGAGGGTGGCAGTGAGATCCGCAAGCTGAAGTGTTATCATTGCCACAAGGTGGGATATCTTCGTTCAGAATGCTGGAAATTGCGAGGTAAACCCGTGGGGCTTGTTGGGGTACACAAAACTAATGCAGAGAAAGAGGCTGAGACTGAGAGTACAGCAGATCAGGCTGTAGCTCTGACTGCAGCTGTAAAACCAGATACAAAAACCAGTGTGAGTGTAGGGGATGAAAGTTATAGGGACTTCTTGTCGAAAGGAAAAGTAACTCTTTATCCTTCAAGTGAGGAAGGCAAACCTATCATTATACTTAGGGATACAGGAGCAATCCAAACTCTTTTGCTGGGGAAAGGTATAACATTTCCACCAGAGAGCACACTGAATGCTAAAGTTTTAGTGAATGGTATTGGTGGGGAGTATACCTTTGTATTGAGTGCACCTAGAGTGTGACCTAATATCTGGGATGGTAACTGTAGGAGTTGTCCATAGTTTGCCGGTATATGGAATTGACCTCCTCCTAGGGAATGATTTAACTGGAGCAAAAGCATTAGTTTCTCCCGTAGTCACAGAGAAACCAAGTGAAAAGAGACAGAACAATTACAGGAAAAAGTTTCAGGAATTTTTCCTTTGTACTAACCCAAGCAATAGCTAAACAAGTTCCATTGTCGGAGGTAAAATTGGTACCACAGACAGATAGCCGAATACCTGAAACTTTCTTTGGGGATTTAGATAATCCAAATGAGATGTTTAACAAATCTTAGCACAACAAGCTGATCCAGGGTTAAATAAAATGACACAATCAGCTCTGACAGAAGCTGAGGCAGAAGGAGTTCCAGAAGGCTATAATGTTAAAGATGGGGTTCTGACGAGGAAATGGAGACCGTCTCATAGAGCTGCAGACAAAGAATGAACAGTCGTTCGACAGGTAGTGGCATCACCTACATATCTCCTGGAATTATTAAGGTTAGCACATGAAATTTCTACAGCAGGAGATATGAGGATCCGGAAGACCAAGTCAAGTATAAGTCAACATTATTACTGGCCAGGTCTTAACAAGGACGTGGTACAGTTTTGTAAAACAGGCCATATGTGCCAGATTGTGGGAAAACTGTAACCTGCCATAAAACCGGCACCTCTAATTCCCATAAGCAGTGATTGGGGAACCATTTAGTAGGGTGTTGGTAGACTGTGTAGGACCTTTACCAAAAACTAAAGCGGGACAGCAATATATACTCACTATCATGGATATGGCTATTCGATTTCCAGAGGGCATTCCCTTGAGGACAATTACTGCTAAGGTAGTGGTAGAGAAGTTAACCCAATTCTTTACGAGATTTGGATTACCACTTGAGGTTCATTCGGATCAAGGTTCCAATTTTATAGTCATAGAGTTATACAGCACAGAAACAGGCCCTCTAAACCTCCTGCCCCTTACCTTAAATCTATGCCCCCTGGTTATTGACCCCTCCGCTAAGGGAAAAAGTTTCTCCCTATCTAACCTATTAATGCCCCTCATAATTTTGTATATCTCAATCATGTCCCCCCTCAGCCTTCTCTGTTCTAAGGAAAACAACCCTAGTCTTTTCAGTCTCTCTTCATAGCTGAAATGCTCCAGCCCAGGCAACATCCTGGTGAATCTCCTCTGCACCCTCTCCAGTGCAATCACATCCTTCCTATAGTGTGGTGCCCAGAACTGTACACAGTACTCCAGGTAAATTATTTGACTGACTCCCCAGATTGCCGGATAAAGAGTCGACTGTGTCATATCAATATGTTAAAACAATATTATCGCTGGGAGGAGGATAAGCAAGCACAGGTATGTCAGATAGTAGGGACAGTGAAGGATGAAAGGGATAGTGAGGATGAAGCAGAAGGAGGCCTAGACAATTCTCAAATTGAACCTCCTACTATCCAGTTAGCTAA